>NC_022019.1:6851279-6855956 GCF_000317375.1 Microtus ochrogaster
AGGTACACAGAATTAAGCTTATATAAAAAAGATCATGCATCACAACAAAGTGGTTTCATTCCAGAAAAGCAAAAATGATTTAACATATGTAAATCAATAAATGTTATCCATCATATAAGCAGACTCAAAGATAGAAATAACATGATCATCTCCCATGAGAAAAGGTCTCTGATGAAAATCCAGCATCCCTTCACGATAAGAGTTATAGAGAGGCTAAGAATGAAGGAAGCATATTTCAAAAAAATAAAGGCTATCTTTGACAGACTAATAGCCAACACCATAAAAGGAGGAAACCTTGGGGTTCCCACTAAAATCAGAAACAAGGCAAGGATGTCCACTCTACCCACTACTATTCAGATATTGATTGAAATCTTAGCTAGAGCAGTAAGACAAGGAAAGCAAATGGAAGTGATACAAATAGGAGAAAAGTCAGGATATCCCTATTTACAGATGATGTAGAGGGGAATGGAGAAAAATGTGGAGTGCAATGAAAACAATAAAAAAGAAGAAGAAAAAAATTATAGGGACTCCACCAAAACCTCTTGGAGCTGATAATTCCAGCAAAGTTGTAGGACAGCTAGGAAATGGCATTAACTTAGACATCATCTACATCGTAGGACAGCAAAGAAATGATGTTAACTTAGACATCATCTACAGTGTAGGATAACTGGGAAATGGCATTAACTTGGACATGATCTACTGATGAATGATAAGAAAAAACCATGGCTCCATACACGCATGGAAAGGAAAGAACTCATGAACTGTGCAGGTCAATGGTAGAACTAGAAAAATGAGACTGAGTGAACTAACGCAGACCTAGATAGTAAGCACCGTGAGGTTTCCCCCCATATGCAGATCTTAGCTTCAGATATTTTGTTTTTTTATCTTGGGACACAAGGGGAAGCCAGGAAACAAGATAAGAGCTACATGGGTCATGTTAAGGGAGGGGGAATAATAAATTATAGGCAAATCAAAAGTAATGAGATGGAACACTGGAGGTGGAAATGCTTGAACGAGGAGGGGAGCATAGAGGACACAGGAGGGAGAAAGGGAAGGCTAACTGTATGGAGGCTTACTATCCCCCAACCCAACTAGAAACTATGTGGAGGATCAGTAGAACATCTGCAAACTAAAAGAAGAACGATAGTATAAGGATAGGGAAGTGTTTGGGGACATGGTGTGGTAGAGAGAGAGTTAACCAAAACTAGGGATCTGGTAGTCTCAGGGACGTTCACCAGTTAATAAGCTAATTTCAAAATACAACCTGAAAAACTAAGAGTTCAAACAGATTACACTACATTGACAATGTCCTACCTAGAGAGCATGGGTTGTTAAGTGCAAATTGCAACACAAAACATGAGACACCCCCTATGAGTTGTTGGCTTTTGTTTCAGGGGACAGAAATTAATCTCAAACTGACATGCAGGCTGCTATGGGAGAGAAGATACCACTGGTCTTAGCCGGTGCTGGGCCCTGCATGCTGCAGGACCGAGCTGCTGGGTAAGGTGTGTCCCTGGGGCAGTAGCAACACAGTTAGATGGTAGTTAGAAAGATATATGCTGCATAAGTTTGGGGCGTTTATGCTAGGTCCCAGTTGGTGGCTGTTTAGGGAGGGTTGGAGGTATAGCCTTCCTGGAAAAAGTGTGTCCCTGAGGGAAGACTTTGAGATCCCATAAGACTTGTGCCGTTCCTAGTGTGTTCTCTGCCTCTTGCTTCTGTTTTGGGGTGGGAGCTTTCAGCTGTTCCAGCCACCATGATGATGATGTATTCCTGACCCTCGGGAGAGCTGTAAACTCCAGATAAATCTTCTCTTCTGCAAGCTGCCTTAGTAATGGTGTTTCCTGGCAGCAGAAGAAAATTAAATAATTCAGACTGCGTAACTAACACAACTAACTGCTTTTGGTTGGATTGGAGGTCTCTCCACAGGAGGAAAATAATCATGCCTGAATGTGTGTACTTGGTCCAAAGAGCCTGGATGAGTAGGGTCCTAGGTCCAAGGGAGAACTGCTATTCACACACACACACACACACACACACACACACACACACACACACACACACACGGGCTGTTCTCAGCCTTGGCCAGGGAAGCCTCTTTATGAAGTGGGCATTCGTCAATGAAGAGATGTGTTAGTGGTCAAAGTGACGAGAATAAGAGAGCAAACGACCAGCCCTAAACAGCACATCTCTATAAGCCCACCACTTGCCAATATTCAGGGACATTATGGAAGTGCCGAGCAAAAGCAGGCAAGCATTGAGGGTGTGGGGGTTGCCCTGGGATGCTGTCCTCTGGACATGACATGGCTATGGTAACCCTGAATTCACAGGAGTTAGTAGTTAGCCACACAAGATCTGCATATGGTCAAGCCAGCCAAAATTACAGAATAAACACCTCGTTGGGGAGCTATTGGCTGTTGGAGGAAATTGCTGGAGGAAAGAGAATCTTGGTTTGTTTTTTGCTTGTTTGGATGTGGCCACTAGAAGGATGTATGAAATTCGCAAAAATAAAAGCAAGCTTTTAATATTTGTGAAGTATTTGCGATTTGATTTGAATTTCCCTAAAAGCTGTGGATGTAAGGAATTATTTGATTATTAAAACTCTGAATATATGCAATTAATTTTAGAATTAATCTTTTCTCTTATGTCTGTAAGCCATAACCTATAGCAATAACTGCTTTGTAAAATATATAATCAATGATGTATACATTTTAGAGATTATGTGTCCTTTTATTTTTGACTCATAGGTATCTTTTGTATAGTTTGAAAATGGACTCATATCCTATGTGATTTACAGAATTTTCTCCAAAGTTTCAGATTGTCTTTTCAATTTTATTTTTATAACCTACTTCAAGTCACATATGTTTTAATAATAAAGAACAAAACATCTATTTTTTTTCTTCATTAAAAGAAAAGAAAAAGAAAGAAACGCCTGTTGCTTAGCCACCCAGTCTGGGGTAGTTTGTTAGAAGCCCTGGCGCTAAGAAACCATCAGTGCCCTGCCAGACCACAGGAGCTGGCAAATAAGCCCATTTAAGAAGCCAGACAGCTATTCAGAAACATGCTGTTGTTTGTACAATGTGCTGAGTCTCAGTACTATGAGACTGCCTGATACAAGATGATATCATTCTTGTCTGACCCAGACAAACCTGGCGCAGGACATAATGAAAGAGGGGGAAGGGGGTATCCTGCCTGCTGAGATAAGTACAGCTTTACGGACTTTCTAAAAGAAAAAAACACAAGAGATTCCTTTCGATTCGATATGTAGCCCATGAACATATACACAGATTCCCGTAGCAAAGTTTATCTTCAATGTTTCTGAAGATGGCAACAACCCAAACAGACAACAGGCTCTGCATAGAACACCTACCCAGCAACTGCATCTCCACCAATGAGCAACCACCATGCCCCACACCTCCACCAATAGCTGACATGGGATCTTCTTCCATCCGTGAGTCTGCACAGATCCTGCCCCCATCCTTCACGATCAATAAACTCTGTGCCTAATCCACCTATGTCTCCTTTCTTGACCTAACGCCTTCACTTCTGCCTCTTTGAAAACCTCCTGCTTCTCTATGGCAGGTCTTCTGGAGTTCTGCTGTTGCCCGGTCAGAATGATTCCTCTTCAGGGAGTTTACCGCCTCCCTGTCTCTTTTTCACAGTGGCGATGGGTGTTATACTTTACATATGGAGAAGAACCACTAGAATAAATTGCCCCTGAGCCTGTACTGGCTAGATTCACGTCAGCTCGACACAAGGCCGAGAGATTTTAGACGAGGACCTTAAGAAAATGTCCCCACCAGATTGGCATGTGAGCAAGCCCATGGCACATTCTCTTGGTTGATGTGGGAGGGCCCAGGTCACTATGTGTGGTGCTAGCCCTGGACTGGTGGTCCTGGATAGTATAGAAAGACAGAGAAAGTAGAAGGAGCAAGCCAGTAAGCAGCACTCCTCCATGGCCTCTGCCTTGATTTCTCCCTCCAGGTTCCTGCCCTGCTGAGCTCCTGCCCTGGCCTTCCGTTGTCCTGAGAGCTGTAAGCTGGAATAAACCTTTTCCTTCCCAAGTTGTTTATGGTCGTAGTGTTTGATCACAGCTTTGAAAACTGGCCTAAAACAATCCCCATGCAGTAAATCCCATTGCTGTTGGTGCCCTTCAACAGTTTGGTTTTTAGCAGACATTTGCACATTCATTGTATTACAGCAAATGCCTTTGGCTTCCCAGTGCTGCCTCAAGCATAAAAGAGATACCAGTTTTCAGAGCAAATTTATGAAGGGCCTGATCATCTCCATCCTAAAGGCACGAGTTGTCCATCTTTCCAAAGGCCCCCCGGGTGACTGTGCTGTGGCTGCTGAATCTCAGGTGAGATACTTCATGGAAACTTTCTATTTGCAACTTCCAGAATTCCTCAAGGTTCAAAATCATTACATTGCATTTTATATCTTAATGTTAAATATGCTGAATGCTATGCCTTCTAAAATGAAATAAAATACATCTCACCTACTGAAAGGCTCAAACACTGTGTGCGTGCATACACACGTGTCCAACTGTGTATGTATGTGTGTGCATGCACACGTGTCCAACTGTGTATGTATGTGTGTGCACGTGCATGTGAAGGCCAGATACCAAACTTGGTTATTCCTTTAGAGCTATCAATTATATATAGATAGCTCTCATATATA
>NC_022019.1:6856156-6867029 GCF_000317375.1 Microtus ochrogaster
TCCTAACAGGAATCCACCTGTTTCTACCTCCCCAATACTTGGATTACAAATGGGCACCACACACAGCTTTTTAAAGCATGGATATTGAAGCTTTAGTGCCTAGCCATAATCTGTAGCCGAGCATGTTATCTAATAGAAGCATAAACTTCCCCTCTACTCTCCATTCTTCCCGACACTGACACCAAGGAGCAAACACCTTCAGCAGAGATGGCTGCTCTATGACTGCTGGGGCCATTAAAACAGCCGTGGATAAATTTAGAAGCTCTCTGTCTCCTGCAACCCTAAGCCACCTGAAAAACAGCAGGTACTAGAGTCACCCAGCAGCAGTAAACACAGCAGGCTATATTCCAGGCCCAAACTGCCGGAAGATAGCTGGGACACAGGTTAGCCTCTTCCCAGGGAGGGGATAGTTGTGGGATCAAGTTGATGTACTTTCAAAGCACCAGAAGGCTTTCGATTGGCCAGAGCTGGGCTGGCCAGCTCTGCTTCCAGTGGGTGCACAGCTGTCTAAATGGAGCGGGGGAAATTATAGGGAAGAGGCAACAGCTGGCTAAAACAGAAATAGGAGCACTCAGTTCTCTCTGCGCACAGTGCTGGCACCCGCGGAGTCCCAGGTAGGAAGAGCATGTATCCACAGTCTGCCATTTGTGAGAGGGTAGGACACCTGCTATGAGCCCCACCAGAGGATAGCTGCCGGTGGCTGAGTGAGCTGGACGTTCACAAGGAGGGAGGTCGCCTTACAGCTTACAGTTTTAATTCCCCATTAGAACCTGGCTCATGGAATTTTACATTCACCGCAGGAGTTCTGATTTTAGCGCTACAATTTGGTTTTACATTCCCCTCATAATTTCCAACACTGGATTTCAGGTCTACCCAATGGGGTGTCCCATTCTGCCATCCTGTTTCCTAGGGTGTTAATGTCATGGACACTGTAGGACATTTTAAAATGAGGGGGAAAAATCAACATTTGGTCTTATAAATTACCTGTGAAAATTAATTCTCTTATATGACAATATTCCTTGAATGGCATTACCCAGAATGTCTGTTGAGATCACCCGGTACCTTCATGGCCATTACTTACTGTCCTGCTCAGACAGGGGAGCTCCCAGGAGACAACAAGTACTGTGTGCTGGGAAAGAGCTGTGTATTGGTCTCACTTCTCTGACCTCTGGGCTCAGTGCTTCAGACAACTCTGTCTGGATAGAAGAGTGAACTTCATGTTGTATGTCAGTGCTCACGGGGCCTTACCCATGAGCTCAGAGCAGCTGAACCGCGAGGGTCAGGGAGTCCAGCCAGCTCTCTGAAGGCAAGGGGCTGGAGGCTGGTCGGAAGGTGGCCAGAGTTATAATACTAGTGTTTGAGATGTTTGTGTAGGTGACTCATTCTTTTCCTTTCAGATACGCCAAAAAGAACTTCACCACTGGGAAAGCAGGGCCATTCCATATAAAGTCCGAGATGATTACCAGTGTCCCCAAGGGAGGGAGAACAAAGGAAGAAGCTAAGCAAGGTCACACTGACGGACATAGAGATTGGCAGAGAAACACTCCATACACTAAGAACCATGCCGGGCTCTGAGAGGGGCTCTGAATTGGACTTCTGGTTTGTTCAATGTCTACCTGAGATGTGAGCCAAATAGCAGATGTTTGCACGGCCACTGAAGCTTCATGCATCTCACAGGGTCACGGGATGCTTACAGGCAGACAGCAAAGGAGAGAGTCTCCCCCAGACAAGGTGCCCACTGTCTGGGCTAACAGCCATGATAGAATGGTGACATTTGTCCAGGCTGGGAAATGTTGTTAAGCGGCCAATAAGAACAACAAGAGAAAAGCACATTTTTATGGCTACAAAAATTAAATGTAAGACATTTCCACACCTTAGCCGACTGTGGGAAATCAGAGCTGGATCAGCTGTTACCATCTGCATAGGCCTTAGCCATGTCAGAGGTTCATCTCTGGGGACAAACACCCTAGAGAAGCCACCCTTTCCGTGGGACGAAAGGTAGGATGACGTCAGGGCTGGGATGCTTCCCGTCTGTGAGGTCCTTATCCATTTGTGGGTTCTTTGTTGGCAAAGAAGTTCAGACACTTTGAAAAATATACCCCATAAGGTTTATCTCTCTTAACCTCAATGTTTGGAGGGGAAATAGCAGCAGCAGCGGTAGCAAGAAAATCAAAACAGAGCCCGTGAAGAGCCTGCAGCTATGCAAGCAAAGGGTGTTCTTGGGATTTGTAAGGACTGTAACCAAGAGAAGTCTAACTTGACAGCACACACTGTGTAAATCCCAGCAGTACCACCCACGCCACTGATGACAAGGACAAATAATGGCGAATGGACCAGGGGCAGCGTCAAATGAAAAGGACTGGAAGTTGGAGCCAAGGATGAGTGAGAGTACAAGTGCCACTCCAGAACATTCTAGGCTTGGAAAGCAGGTGAAGGTGCTAACCTGAAAAATGATTAGCAGTATTCATGACTTCACTATTGCCAGAATTAGCAAATAGCACTCATGACTTCAGGGAAAACTTTGTCCCCTATGTAGTTTTCAGACGATGACATGACGATGGGGACGAGATGACATCCCCATCATCTCAAGGTTGGAATGGGTTACCTTGTGTGTACTTCCGCTGCCGCCTCTAATGAACCGCCTTTTGTACCTGAGGCTTCTCAGTTTCCATCACTTCCGAGGCTTACTTACTAAACAAGAGTAAACAAGATGGTATGTGATTGTGCTAGCATTCTTCCTAGGCATTGAGGGCTTGGTACATAGAAGGTGCTGGGAAAGAGGGGCTTGAATTAGTGCTAGGATTAGTATTACTATCATCTGTATTTCATGTTCTGTAACTTTTTATTTATTGTGTGAGTGTTTGCCTGCAGCATATCCGTGCAAGAGTATGTGCCCGGTGTCCATGGAGGGCAGTAGTGGGCACTGATGCTCCTGCAACTGGAGTGATAGGTGGCTGTTTGCTGCCACGTGATGCTGGGACTTGAGTCTAGATCCTCTGCAAGAACAAGTACTCTCAAACACGGAACCATTTCTCCAGCCATTTTATGTCAGAACCCAGTCTTTCTTCATTTATTTATTAGAAGGGTGCAAGCTGCAAGCTGCGGGTAGCCTCAGTACCAAATGTGGTAATGTTTTCTCTAGACACGTGACACAAAACCACGTGAGTTGAGCGATAGTTTAGGGTCCTCAGAGAACTTTACTAATTTACTCACAACTCAGGCTCAGACCCAGTTTTCCATCCAGGGCCTTTCCAGATATTATCTGAAAATAACTCTTATCTGTAAGGGGTGAAGACCAGACAACTAATGCTTATTTTTCTTTTACAAGAAAAAGGAAATCTATTTAAACAATTTAAGACTCATTACCCTGACGCTTCTGCTGACAATGTCATAGGCCCATGAGAGCCACTGCACACTCCTGTCATGGTGAACATTGATAGACCTGCAGGAAACATTTGCAATACAGAAACTTGGAAAGCAGCAAGGAAGGAAGTAAGGACCAATAAAACCACCTGCTTATGAAGTGTTGGGCTTGATACTGTCAATTATGGTGAAATCAGGTCACCAAGACTTCCAAATGTGCACACCATTTGGCTAGCTGTCTTTCTTTTTCTTAAGAGTTCAGCTTCTGGTGGCAATACCTCCACCCTCAAACACATTTTAACTCAGTCACAGAGAAGCCAATAGTTAACCACATGGAAGATCCATAGGCTACCAAGCACAACATTTTCAAAGCCTTCATTCCTGACAATCTAATGGCTACAGGTTTTTATTTCCAGGACCACACAGCCTGGAGGAGCTATGGAACAGGAGCAGTTGGTTCTGCCCTGTAATTTTTATGTGCCATATAGCCTGAAATGCCCCTTGCAAATTCTGCTTTGTAATCGTGCTGCACAATTCCTGCAGTGCTCATGAAGCAAAACAAAGAAGCAATTATGTAAGCCTTTCTCCAGCCTGTGCTCCCAATGCCCTCCTCCACCATCCCACTGGACCTGAAAGTATGGGAAATGGCCACTCAGCTCTGCCTCTCCAAACCCTAACCACATTCAGTTTCAAAATTAGCAGCCCGGCTTTCCTTCCCCAGCAGGGACTCCTCTTCCTAAGAGCACATGGACATCTTCTCAGGGACTGCTTGTCCCTGCAGCCACTTTGGCTCTTTTACAGTCCTTCATGTACCCCATCCCTGCCATTTTGGAGCCCTTCAAGACCAGTGGGCATCTGAATGTGTTCCCCATTAAGCCAGATTCCCTCTCAGATCCTTGTCCATTTGGCCGGACTCCACAGAGGCCAACTGTCTTCTGTCCCAAACAAATGCCCGCCCATCTGAGGCTCTAAGAGAGACGACTCACTTCACAGGGGTGACACTTGGGCTCAGCCTTGGATCCGCTGGCCTGAGCCATTTTTATAACTACATCCCTAAAATAAGAAGAAAGAAAAGAAGAAAAGGTTTTAGGTGTTTTTTTTTTCCCTTGATATAGTAATCTTGTAGCAGGTTTGGGTTAACAGCCCAACCAAGAAGCTCCCTCTACTACAAGATACAAAGATTCCAAATTTAAGACACTAAAAAGAAAATGTCAGGCACAAAAGCAGGAAGGGGGTTGCCATTGTAAAGTCTGCATTGTTACACTTGCATGGTGAGTTTTAATATTTACCAGATACCAAGAACCATAACTTCATTTCTCTTCACGAAACTTATGCAAAGCTTCCTCTGAAAATTCTAACTTCGGGTGTCATAGGAAGGGCAGTTCTAGCCCCACTGGAATAAGGCTACTTGCAGATAGATTTATCTTTGTACCACCAGCTCACAAAAAATTCCACAGAGACTTATTATTGTGAAAGCTCGGCCTACGGCGTAGGCTTGTCCCACTAGCACCTATAACTTAAATTGACCCATCTACATTCATCTACGGTTTGTCTTGTGGCCTTTACCTCTCTTCCATCTTGCACCTCCTGTTTGTTTGTTTTTTTCCACATCTACTGGTGTCTATGCCTTTCTTCTTCCCTGAGACCTCTTTGTTCCTGGAAGTCCCACCTAACCTCTTCCTGCCTAGCTATTGGCCATTCAGCCTTTTATTAAACCAATCACAAGGACACATCTTCACAATATACAAAAAGATGATTCCAGAACAGGTACTTCTTCCATATGTGCTCCTATAGGCAAGCAACAAACCTCTGCATCTCGAGAACCTAATTCATATAGAATCCTGAAGAATTTCATTTACAGTATGTCTTGACTCTAGTCAAGTTCACAAGGTTTTCTTTTTTACTACAAAAGCATGGAACTCCTTATTTTAATTTTGGTCGTAGATAAAAAATAGTATAGTGAGGGATGAGGCTAGATCAAGGAAAAGGTCACCCAACCACCACCTTTGATGGTTAGTATACTAACCAAATCAGCGCCATTATGTGTACTGTTGCAGCAGAAGACACAGAACCATATAGAATTGGTCCGCTAACCTGTCGGAACCTCCAGACACTGTCTAAACCCCTTACCTTGCGCCTGGTGAGTTTCCTGTGTGGGATATATTAGCTTTCCTGCTTCATAAAACTGGGGATCAGAAAGTCTAAATGGCTACTCTGTCAACACAAAAGTTAACAGCTGTGACACCAAAGTCTTTGTCCTTAACCACTTTCCAAACAAGTAGAGTAAATGTTTTCACACGACAAACCTCAGGGAAGCAGTTCTAAAGCTGTGGGTTGCAACCCCCATGAGGGGCACTAAGACCATTGGAAAAACACAGGTATTTACATTACAAGTCACAGCAGTAGCAAAGTTATAGCTATGAAGTAGCAATGAAATAATTTTATGGTTGGGAGTCACCACAGCATGAGGAACTGTATTAAAGGGTCATGGCATTAGGACTGAGAACCACTGCTCTCAGGAGATGTTTAGGCAACAAAAATTGCATCCCTTCCCCAGACATAATAAACAATAGGGAATAACAACACCTTACACATTTCTCAAGTGGAGTATTTTCTCCACTAACAGATATACTGCACGGGAATGGAGCAAAAACATCACAGGTCAGGGATATTTGAGTCCTGAAGGAGGCAGGAGAGTAAAGGGTAAATTTAAGCTTGTTCATAACCCCAAGTTAGCCCAATATATTGGTTCCTCCATCTGAGGAAGAGAGATGACCCCAGGCATCTGAAGTGACACTCTCCTTCCCAGGGAGGATAGAAAGTTGCTGGGGTTCTCTGACCTAAGCTTTCCTCTTATCCAGCGCTATGTGACTTCATCTTGTGAAAACCAGGGGCTCTACCTCCAGGACTAACATATCAGACCTGCTGCCCTTCTAAAGCCCTTGCAGGTTGATGTTGCTGTGTTTTGGATAATGACAGGGCAGGGGGCGGGCAGCGGGGAATGCCATCAAACAATCACAGGCCAAGAGAGGTGGCCCTATTAGACTAACAGGAAGTGAAACGGAACTGGTGTCAGAGGGGGCCACACTTCAGTGGAGGAGGCTGGGGCCAGAGAAGCCTGCAGGGGTGAGCTCTCAGTTCCCCCCACTTTGTCTCTGGCTTCATCACTTTGCATCTGATCCCCCTGCCAACCCCCGATGCATGCTGAGGGATAGGAAAACTCACAGTAACCTCTTAGCCTAAGGATGTCCCAGTGACAGATATATGGAGGCTGTTGCTCCAAAGACAAACAGTCACTTTAAATGACCAAGGAGATGGTGATGTGCGTGGCAGTGTTGGTGACCTCAGAATAGGAGAAAGTGTCAGTTCTTACAGGTAGGGGTGAATTACTGCCACCTCAAAAGAGACAGGGCAATCTC
The DNA here is from genome assembly GCF_000317375.1 of Microtus ochrogaster. Taxonomy (NCBI): domain Eukaryota; kingdom Metazoa; phylum Chordata; class Mammalia; order Rodentia; family Cricetidae; genus Microtus; species Microtus ochrogaster. Next base: position 6,862,939 of record NC_022019.1, read on the forward strand.
ATAATGCCGTGCCAGGGAACAGTGCTCGGAGAAGCAGCTCATCTCTTGTTTTTCTCCTTCACATGACCAAGGGGAACAAACAGAAACTCGGATGCTAGGAGCATCTTCACTTGTTTCTCTTCCAGTTCCTCTGCCATTTCCTCAAAGATTTTTTGCTTCTTTTTCTAGAACAGCCTGTCCTTGATAAACCTCGTCCAGTCGGTCCATTCTCAAACAAGAAACCGTGTCATTGCCTTCCACGGCTAATGTTCATCACCTCCTTTCCTACAGACACTGACTGGCCCAGTTACCCACAAACAAGAAGATAGCAGCCTCCTCCGTTACCCAGGCTTTGCACAGCATGTGACCTGCCAGGAAGAAGGATCATGATTGCCTCCTAAGGTCATGAACCAATTACGAAGGGAATACAAATCTATGGGGACACTCTGAGACAGAGTGCTTGCTGCCTCTCCAAACTCCTCAGCCTGACACCCAGAGAAAACACTGAGACACTACACCGAGAAGTGAATCTCCTAGAGAGCCATAGAAACCATGCTCTCATAGCAGAACCTGGAAGAACCATGAGGAATTAAACTGCTCGAGAGGAAGAGGAAAGACTCGGAAAAGAGGCGCAAGGACCAACAGCCTGTGCGGGCGGCATAAATGGATCACTTTGCAGCCTTCGCTGCTGAGCATAGTGAGGACGTGCTAGAAGTTACAGTATGCTCAGCTCCTTGCTGACCCCCACAGGAATTCTTCCTGATGATGGCCACCCTCCCACACACCCTCCAGTAAGGTAGACACGAAGTGTGAAAACTGCCATTCTTCTGTGGTTAATCCTTGCTCACACCCTTGTGCATCCTCCAGAGCGAGCAGTACAGAGACCCTTGCCAAATCCTTCCCTCCCTACTTTCCCCAGGGCTTCCCAAGGCCTTCAGAACAGTTGGCCAAAACAAGAAAGTTGGACAGGTAGGCTCAGGCAGCCAGGAGGATCAGAGTTCCAGTTCTGCCCCAGCCAGGTAGCATCCTCCATGGTCCTGAGCCCATGGGATCTGTGCTTGGTGCATGTGACTGTTGTAGAGTTGATCCACGACAAAAATATTATCTGTCCACACTGGCTGCAGAGCGAGGGGGTAAGATCTTACCATACTCTAAGAAAGGGATTAATGTTCTTAACTAAGAAACAACACACCTCTCTCTTTTTCTTCCAAATAAATGATTCCTAAAGAAAAAGAGACTTAAGATTTTGCTACGTTTGGTTTTCTCTTCATTTGTTTTGTTGATGAAGGAGGATAGGGATAACTAAGCTGGGTTGATTAAGCCAACCCCCTGTGGAGCTACCGGAAACTTTCTTCCCCTAAACTGAGTAGCCTATGTTGTACATGGCTCAGAGAAGCCGAGCATGGTGGTGTAGAACTCTGTTTTCCCTCTGGGAGACTGAGGCAGGAAACTAAGGTCAAAGTCCTTCTGAGCTACAACAGTGAGCCCCTGTAACAAAATGCAAACACACGAAAGGGGGCTGGATATAGCTCAATGTTAGGGCACTAACCTAGAATTTAAGAGGTCCCGAGTTCAGTACCCAGTCCTGGGGGGTTGGGCAGGCTCAAAGGAAAAGGTTTAAAAGACAGTTGTCTGGGTCACTAAATGTGAATCCCTACAACACCCAGGAAAATGTCTTGCTTCAATTTTAAGTAATTATCCTACATTTCCCTCCCGTGCCTACCGTCTCATTAAACCTGCGTGAAATGCGTAATTGCCACGCTGTGCAGGTGAGCTGGCTTCACTGGTTTGAGCATGAAAGTCCCACCACATTAATTGCCTCTCGAGAGCCCCCAGGGCAGGAACAGGGCCTCCTCATCTTGTCCACCCTGCTCCTAATGCAGTGTATAGAACGGGGTGCACATTCCAAAGAGGATCTCCAGATCTGTCACGGGGACACGTCCTCATTATGTCAACCTCAGTTCCTCTTGAAAGGAGAGAGGAGGAGGACACCGGACACCATTGTCTCCGGCCCATACCCCTTAGACCCCAGCATCTCTCCTGACTTACCTGACTAGGGCCAGTCTTAAACACTGATGTCATTCCCTGACTTCTACATTACTAATATAGCCTGAGCAATATTTCTATTACACTAAAGCTGATGCCTGCATTTACATTCAAAACAAGATCCTGATTTATTCATAGAACATAGTCTTGCCTTCCCATCAGAAATGTTTACATCATAGCTCTCCAGGTGGCAAGATGAGAAAACCTCTTAACCAAATTCCAGGTCAGGCAGGGGAGGGGCTGTAGAAAGACCACCTCCCCTTACACACATAGTATGGCAGCAGAAGTACTGAGAACTTCATATCAGTGTCCAGAAGAGTGCAGGGAACCAACTCAGGGCACTTGTCGCAAAGGCAAAAAAAGGAAGGGAGGGAGAAAACACACCCGCATCCCAGGCCAACATTCAGCATGAGGCTATGGTCTAAACCCCAAGCTGAAGGATACAGACCTCAGACTTTGCTGTCTTCTCAATTTGCCCCTCTCCAAATGACTCTCAGGTGGCCTCAGTGAAGTGAAGGGACACCGGGCTATGTTGTGTGCTATGTAAGGCATGACATCTACCCGGCGATCAGGTGAACAACAAGATCTTTTGGTCTACTACTACAATGACCACATGAATGCAGGCACTATTTGGGGAGACTTTCACAATACATCCATGTGTCACAAGGCCTACATAGACCTATTGTGAGATAGGCATTCAATGGTTTTCACCGCTATGCCAACATCAGAGCTTATTAGTCATTTTGCTCCTTGCTGTGCCCAAAACAAACACACACACAAACAAAAACACCAACAAAAGCAACTTAAAGAACGGAGGGTTTATTCAGTCTGTGGTTTGAGGGTTTAGAGTCCATCATGGTGTCCAGACACGGAGGCAGCTGGTCGCACTGCACTGCACTCAGATACAGGGAGATAGTTGCCGGTGCCGAGCTAGCCTTCTTCTGTATCTTTTATTCAATCAAAGATCTCATCCCACGGAATGACGCCACTCACATTCAGGATGGGTTTTCCCTCCTCAGTTAAACCTGGACCTCTCACAGACACTCCCCCGAGATGTCTTCTGGGGGATTTTAAAAGCATGCCACGTCAACAGCCAAGAGTAACCATCAAGCTGTCCAAACTGCCTGCTAAACCCTATTTTCCTGCGGCAGTGCAAAAACCCCCACTGAATCAATAGCTGAGCAGAGCTCTCGCCATGAATCACAGCTGACAGCTTGGTAGATCTTTGGTTGAAATACTTGAAAAGTTATCATCTGCCACCGTAACTCAGGGAGAGAGGCTTTGTTAAATAAAGGGGGCATTTGGAGTCTCTGTGAATGGGCAGGGCAGGAATACTGCCTCCAAAGCAGGGCAGAAACAGATTCACAAATCACTGGGACCCAGGGTGGTCAGGTGCTGCAGGCAAGCGAAGGGATAACTGTAACAAAATATACATTTCATAGGACCACAGAGACCCAGCAGCGTCTCCAAATGCTGGGTAAGGAAGAACATTCCTATGGCTAAGTCCTTTGCTGTTCCCCACATGGAAAATCGCTGGAAGTTTATGCCTCCTGCTCCCCAACACACCATCCCGTGAAGCCCCCTGTACAGGAGAAACAGTGTCTTAGGGGTCATTCAGAATGTGTATTCAGAATGCCCTCCCAAATGCACAAGTGTCTATGGGTGAAACAACTTAAAATTAGCAAAGTCAATATTTAACTTGGACCTAGTCTGGAAGTGTGGAATTTTCCACGGAGAATCAGAGCTGTCACCAGAAGCTGGTGAATTGGAACAACAGCCCTGGCTCCTGCGTTCTGAGAAGACAGAACTGCTGGGAGCGGTTCAGAGCAGGAATGGAGCTGGTCTGCCAGCTGAGGCTTTGGGCCAAGACCCTGGCTAGACGATCATCTCAGTAAGGTCACTCTAGTACTGCTGTTTTCCTCTCGATTTTACTTAACTTGGATCTGACCTTGCATGCCTGCCTCTGCCCCAGGCTGCTCTTTTCCATTGCCTGCCCTACCCTGCTTGCCTGCCTGCCATGCCTACCTGCCCTGCCTGCCCTGCCTGCCCTGCCTGCCCTGCCTACC
>NC_022019.1:6867264-6884164 GCF_000317375.1 Microtus ochrogaster
CCTGCCTGCCCTGCCTACCTGCCCTGCCTAACTGCCCTGCCTGCCTGCCCAACATGCTGTGATTTCTCTGTTCTTCATGCACTACCCAGAACACTGCACAGCAAAACACCCCTGCAGTTCCAGCATTTGGAAGACTGAGACAGAAGGCTCCCAAGTTCAAAATCAGTCCATATCTCAAAAACCTAATGAGGGTGGAATGTGGAGATTTATTTGGCCACACAAACTTCCTGGACCAGGCTCTACAGCTCTCCAACACCATCAGCCCTGACAGCATGGCGAAAATTCCTGCACCATGATGAGGGAGAAACTAGGCCCCTAAACAGAAGTCCAAGTGCCTGGCACCTTCCTTCGCTAGTCCAGCTAAAGGCTGAAGAACTCCTCACACTAACATCGGGTGTCACTGAGCGGTTTCCTGCACTCTGCTTTCTTTCTCACCCTTCTAATTATTACATCCTTTCCATGGAGATTAAGTTTGTCATTCTTTCTGTAGTCCTTTGGGGCATACAACTAGGTTGTCACATAAAGGAATTTCCCTAAAGGTATCTCATTTTTAGAGACGCGTTTGTATTTTGCACGTACGACTGTTTTGCCCGTGTGTATGTCTGTACACTGTGTGTGCCTGAAGTTTAAAGAGGCCAGAAAGGGTGCCAAGTTCCCTGAATATGCTGAGAACTGAGTCCCAGGACCCTGCAAGAATCGTCAGTGCTCTTAACCAAGGAGCATCTTCCCAGCGCCTGTGTCCTGTTTTAAAGGGATGTTTTCACAGCTTTCACTTTCCTTTGGGCAATGTGTTTGCTGCAGTCTGTGCGTTTTGGTGTGTTGCATCAACTCCTTTCTCTCAGTCATGGCAATAATCACAATAGATGGAGGGGATCACAGAACACTTGAGGCAATACGCTTGTGTTGTATTGCCATCAGACTTTCCCAATCCAGGAGAGATGAATCTTCCTGGAAATTGAGCTATTTGGCCTGAAAGAGAAGACATTTTTGCTGAGTGGATTTGACTGAAAAGAGATACAAGTGGTGCTTTGGCCTGAGATCATGTAGTACACAGGGCAGACCCGTGTGAAACAGAGTAGACTCAAGTTCACGGCTGTGGGTACCATTTCCTGTGCTGGAGAACATGCTTTATTGTAGGACGGGTGTGAAATGGCCCCCAGAAGCACCTGTGTTTGAACACTTAGTCCCCATCTAGTGGCTGTTTCAGAAGATTCTGGAACCTAGGAGGTGAGGCCTTGTTTGAGGAAGTGGGTCACTGAAGGCTGATCTTGAGCACAACCTCACTTCCTGTCTGTGCTCAGCTTCCTGATCCTCTTAGAGCATTGTTTCTCAACCTTCCTAGCTCTGAGACCCATTAACATAGTTCTTCATGTTGTGATGACCCCCCAACCATAAAATCATTTCATTGCTACTTCAGAACTGTAATTTTGCTACTGTTATGAATCATAACGTAAATATCTGTGTTCTCCAATGGTCTTAGGTGACCCCTGTGAAAGGGTCATTTAACCCTTAAGGGTTCGTGACCCATAGGTTGAGAACCCCTGTCCTAGTGTGAGCAAGCATCCAGATGTTCCTCCTGCAGCTAGTGGGAGCCCTTCCCACTCCCAGCCCTTCCCTGTCATGATGACGTATACCCCGTACCATGGGCGAAAAGAAATTCCTTTTTTCCATAAGTTGTTTCTTTTGTGATATTTGGTCAATTTGACAAGAAAACAGCAATAATTGCGCCCATTTCCCCTGGAGCCATTTCTCATTTTCACTTCTTGATCAAAGGTCAAAGTACCGCAGCCTCCCTCAAGACTACCTTTCCTGGCCACTCAGCCTGCCCTACCGGCTGCTGTGTGGAAAACCGGCCTTCCCCCAGAGGACTGCCCATCACCCAGTCCTCTGGGATGTGGATAACTTAGCAGGTGACCATGTACTGACCCGCTGAAATTACAACAGCACCTCACAGTCCTGCTCAGCTGCCAGAAACACCCCAGGTGATCTGAGTTGGGTGCGAGCGTGCCCCTCTCTTCCAGGCCTGGCTTGTTCTGGAATGTTGCTCTTCATCAGTAAACAGCTGTCACGTCTCCTCCCAGAGGAGGCCCATTTCAGTGGCAGGTGAAACGATTCCTGTTTATGGGTAGAGATGCATTGTCTCGGAACTGCTCGGCATGACAGGCGTGTCATGATACTTCATCCTCATTTCTAGCAGTAGTTATAGACAGGGGAGGACTGTCACTCACGTGCATACACTTTGAACGGGCAACAGCTTCTTCTGCTGGGCTCTCTGCCCCTATTCAGCTGATTGGTGTGCAGCTGAGAATGCCTCTTTCATGGAGAAATAAATCTTAAGTTATTTATTGGAATATGTGTTTTGATCAGAAAGAGACGCCCTCCCCCAGTGAGAGCCTAAACAACATCTTCACGTTTAGCTGTCTAAACAATGAGTACCAGCACAGCAGAGAAGAATCTGTATTTTATTCAGGCACCTAGCTATTGTGGTCCTTATGAGCTGGTAAACCCAAATGATTGTGCAAATCAGGTTCTTGCCTGGAGAATGCTGGCCAAGAAAATATTGCCTCAACTTGGCACCTTAGCACATACCAAAAGCTACGACTTGCCTAATTGAGCCTCCTGTGTTGATAGCTCCCTTCTGCTAGAGGTATAAAATCACTTCCTGGGTGTCATTAAAATTGTCTTACAAATGAGGGAATCGAAGTCAAGAGAAACCAAGTCATCTGCTCTGCCTCCTGCTGAGGTTTAGGTGAACAGAAGTGAGATGGGGTTGCGCTCCTTCCCAGCTCCTTGTCGCTTAAACACATCCAAGCCAGGTAAGTGGTTCACTTGAGGGAACTCTATAGCTTAGGTCAGTTCACATTTTCATTATGACATAACAAGGAAGAAAAGAAAGAGAAACATAACATTTATATTAACAAACTGTAGGCAGATTCAGCCTTGGATGAAACGGGATGTCAGTAGTTCCCTAGAATTGCCTTCTTAAATTTTTGTTTTGTTTTTGAAATACCATGTAGCCCAAGCTGGCTTTCAACTCACAGCTGCCCTCCTGCCTCAGCCTCCTACAGGCTGGGATTGTGGGCCTGCATGCCAAGGTGTAAACCACCTCTTTTGATGAGAGAGTAAGCCCTTTGAACTCCCAGCTACACCTAACTGCAAATATCTTGACTTCTGATTTTTGCAAACTCCTAATCAGCGTTATTTTTCTCTGAAGCACAAAGGCACATAGTTTTCCAAATGAAGTTAAAAAGCCTGCTTCTGAAGTCCTGCCAAAGCGAGACTAGACATCTAGGTTTCAAAGTTGATCACATTATTGGAGGCTTATGTATTCCTGTCCTTCACAAACGCAAGGGAAGGCATTAAGAAGGACATACTGCGTTGAACCAATCAATCACTGCACATCTGGCTTTGCTCGTCAACTCTCTCTCCTCCCCTCACCCACATTTCTCAGAGCTGCAACTGAGAGAGTCCTCAGGCAGCACCTTGGGTTGCTGCCAACATACAAACTGTGTATTTGCTCAGCAAACACTCAAGGGTGAATAAAGAGTTGTCACCCGCTGATGTTACAAGAACGTTGACGAGAAAGTAACAACGTTAGTCACAGTTCAGAATGGCAGCACAGAGGTTGTGGGTTCCTATCCATTGGGGGCAGGATGGATGCCACACACACGTTCTTTGTCACATTCTTGTGGATAAGGGAGGCAGCAAAGGCCGAGGACGGAGGCAGGGATCAACCTACAGAGAGCCAGGTTAGAACACAGGCCCCACTGGTTGAAAGCAGCTGTGTGACCCTGGACTTGGCTGTCTCCTTTGTGTCTTCAGGATGTTGAAGGAATAACAGAAGTCTTTGACGGTCTGCTAAGACTCCCAACTCCAAGGCAGCAGTCAAAGCTTCATTGTTCCCCAGGGGCAAAGGTTGGCTGCCTCCCTTGGGACTACATCCTCTCTGCAACCTGCTTACTATCTCTTGCCAGGTGTCTCCAAGCTAGTGTCTTCAGTCTCCTTGAATTATTTTACCCACACTGAGAAGCTCCATTATCTGCACAGCATGCATCCGGCTATTACGGTTCTCAATAGCGTCCCTGACCACGGTGCATGGACTGAGGGGCTTCCTTGTGCTCTGGGACCAGAGCCTTGGATGCTCCATGCTCCTGGGCCAAGTCCTTTTCCTGGATGCTCAGGCATTTGACCCCAGCCAAAATCAAGTGCTGGCAATCACAATGACAATCACTAAGTCTTCCTCAGGCTTTAAGTCACAGCCAAAGAAGCTAAGGCAGAGGTTCCCAGAAAGAATAGGCAACAAGGTTCTCTGTGGAAGGCCGGCTCATGTCTTCTATTGCAGCCCAGGACCGCAGCATCAGCACCATTGGATATTTCTTCTAATTCAGGGTCACCCAGTCTTGCAGCATCCTGTGCCCAGAGCTGACCTAAGCCCTCCAAGGGATGAGAGCCCACGAGTCCTCATCCCCATTACTATACCACACATACCAGAGATGACACTATATCTTTATAAATACAGACATGAATAAAACTTAGGCATGCATTTAATTATGGAAATGAGGAATTGAGGTACCTGAAGATACTATAAAATCGCCCAAAAGAATGTAACAGGCTCTATGTTAAGTAAAAGGGTTCCATATGAGATTTCCCTAGAAAGATTAACAGTACTCACAGGTGAACAAACAATCCTTGTCATCTAAATGGGGAGAAAAAAGGTAGAGGGAAGAACAGAGCATCAAGGTCTGGGAATCCTTGATGGGTGGGACTTACGGTGAACCAAGAGATATCATCTGGTTTTAGGAGACATGAATTAAAACTTGTCATTCACAGGCTTTGTACCAAAGGACTTGAGTTCATTATTCTTGCTCGCTGCTGTCAGTGCCTGCGCAGCATCTCCATGGTGACAATTGTGTCTGTGTGACTGTACGAAGGCCATACAGCACCATGAGCCGCTTCCCTTTTCAAGTAGGATGAGTTCTTTTCCCCAGAGTCAGCTGTATTCCTCCCATTTCTCCATCTCTTGGATTCTCACTCGCATTAATGACGTCATTTGAAAACTCTCACTAGTCTAGTCATGAGGCATCAGCAGTCTGGGTTTGTCGACAATCCATTCTTCCAGTGTTCCTCCACAGGCCACCTCTGTGCCCGCTCCATTGCTAGATAACAAGAGCTTTTGAGAGATGGAAATGAATGAAAGAATTCACTCCATCGAGTTAAGCTAAGCAGAATCAGCAGCTCCTTAGAGAAGACCAATACATGGGAGAAAAAAGGTGGGGGTAATAATTGCTTGGGTAGATTACACAAAAGAGCCTAAAACGGCAAGAACTTTGTTTGCAAAGCTATGTAATGGGTGCAAAAGGGTCCATATTCCCTTTAGACTTGTAACGTATCCCTTATAATGCTGAAACTTCTCCACGAGAAGAGGAAGATAAGGTTATTAGGCAATGGTAACATTTGTGTCAGAAAGCAAATGGCAGATACAGGCTAAGTCCCTCACACTCTGCGTAGACTATTCTGATCTTGGTATCAGGTCTGGCTCTGAACTAGCCCTGAGCGCTGTCTCTGGGGATTTCCTACCAAGGCTGTGCTGTGTATGCTTGTAGCACACGTTGTAAACAAATGCAGAAGTCCATGATGGCTGCTCTCCAAGCCACACAGCCAGGAGACAGATGGCAGGCCAGAGAGAGGTCTCAGAGCCCTGTAGTGGCTTCAAGAAAGACAGAACCTCGGAGCTGTCTTCAGCCTGCCGGCCTGAGTTTTGTGTCCCTGAAACGATGCTTGGTGCCAGAAAGCGGCCGTGTGCTACAGACTCCAGATGTGGATCAACCCTGTTCACACACACAACCAACTGAGGCAGAGCAGACATGCCTTACCCTTAGATAAGCCTTTCTCCAATGGAGCTGGCCATTTCGCTAAAACGTTTACAGTGCACCAAAAAGTCCTTGTCAGTGTGATCTGCCACAATCCCGCTACAGCCAGAAGCTGAGAACTAACAAAACCTAGGGAAATAGCGCCGATTTGGACTTCGGGTGGGCCACGATTAATTTGTATCTGGGAGCCAATGGTCAGAGGATGTACAAATATTAATGTTGATTTTCTTTTTCTTTTTACTCTGTTCTTTTCACCCAAGCCTGGGCAAAGCTCTCAGTCTATATCATTTTGGAGAAAATATAAAATGTAGTCAAGTTGATGCAGCAGAGCAGCCTGTGGTGTGGTTCAGCACCCTCGCTCTTGGGGATAAAAAGGCCCTCGTTGCAGCTGTGCCAGCAGTAAAGCAGTGACTGAAACAAAACTGATCCCATCCAGGCGGTGCATCAAAAGGCAGAAGGCACGGAGATAGCCAGACCAGGCGAAAGAAGGGGAAATGTTCCTTGTCTCACAGCACCCCTTCCGGCTACCCTCACACTGAACCCCTCTTCCTGGAAGCTCACGTTCCCCAGCTGAGGGGCTTCCAGGGACCTAGCCTAGCATGCTGACTTGTATTTATGCCAAACTGGCTGCAAACTAACACCATATAGATTGACAAATATTGTTCCTATTTCTCTAAATCGCTGTCTTCAAAGTGCCTGGTCCACGTAGCAAGAGAATCCACAGACAGTAACACATGAAGGTCAAGGTAAAAAAAAAAATTGCAGGAGAAAAAGCTGACAAAAATCAATGTACAAGGAAGTCAGGGCCTGTTGTCCTCGAGGGAAAAACCCCGTCTATAGAAGCCTTTTGTCTGTGTTATCAGCTCATGAAGCCATTTCATCCAGTTCAAGGTATGTGTGTGTGTGGGGGGGGCAATCCATGAAAGTCAAGTTGGCGTGACTTCAAAGGCTGAAGGTGTGCACACACGGGGTCGTACAAAGAAGCATGGCACTATCTGAGGTCAAGAGCCCGTTAGTATTGGATCTGCTGCTTTAGAGGCCAACTCCAGCTGACTAAGGCAGAGGACTGAAAATAAAGGAAAGTGCTAACAAATGGAGCCTGGTTCATGTCTGCAGCCGAGTATGAAGACAGAGTCCAGGAGAAAGGTGCATCTGAGCTCACAGAAGTGATGCTGTGTGGGACACTGACTGACAGGAGGAGGGCAGAGGACATTACTGAAGGCAAAGCCAAGCCAAACACACATCCCCAGTTGAGGGGCCTCCAGGGACCTAGCCTAGTATGCTGACTTGTATGTATGCCAGCCGTATTAAAGCCAAACACTACTGTCTCTTGGAGGCACATGCATGATCTCCCAGAGGTCAGCCATCTCTGACCTCACATGAATGCTTACCTGGAGTTTCTTTGAGTGTAAAGGGCTTGCAAAGCCTTCTCGCCTCTTTTTCTCTGGCAGAGTATATAATTGAGATGGGACTCAAGGAGGACCAAACAGAGAAACCAGCATTTATGGGTTGCTCGTCATACCTCATATAGTCTGCAAAGGTCTGCTCAAGTAACTGCATGACCCTTACATCCACACTCAGAGGCTCCCTCTCCGTGATGTAATCACCTGTGATCCAAAGGTATTAGGGGGAAATGCATCTGTACTGAGGAGACTTTCAATCTGTACCAAATGGTTAATGTTATGATTCTCTAAAGAATACAATAAACAACTCTTGGGCTAGGGAGATAGCTCAGTCAGCAAAGACAAGCAGAAAGACACAGGTTAGAGCTACAGAATCCACATAACAATGGCAGGCATGGGGAAGCATTATTCTAATAGTAGTGTAAGGCAGGTAGAGGTAGGCCGATCCCTGGAGTTCGGTTGCTACTTGGTGAGTTTTAGGCCAGGCCAGTGAGAGATCCTGCCTGAAATAAAATAAAAGGGGTGGGCATCTCCTAAGAAACAATACTCAGCTGGGCGATGGTGGTGCACACCTTTAATCCCAGCACTCGGGAGGCAGAGACAGGTGGATCTCTGTGAGTTCGAGGCCAGCCTGGTCTACAAGAGCTAGTTCCAGGACAGGCTCCAAAGCTACAGAGAAACCTTGTCTCGATACTGGAGCCAGTTTTCCAAGGATACTGGGAATAACTGTGCCAATATAGAGAGAGCATGGTCTCAAGGGTTCAAATCACTCAACATGGCCTATTGGGAGGCTAAAAGCATCAAGTGGTCCCTCACAGGCAACATCTTCTCAAAGGTGAACCCAGTGAGATAGGATGCACATGTGCGTGCATGTGGGGCTATGAAATTACAGACAACTCTGACCTTTAATCAAGGTCAGACAGGTACAAAGCTGCCCCTTTGGTGTTTCTTTCACAAAGCAGGAATGGATTTGCCCATATGTCCATATTTAGGAGTAGACTCATTTAGTCGAGAGTGAAAATAGAGGATCTGTGTTTAAAATTCAAATATGGAGGTTTTACAAAACCAAAAACACAGCCTCTATGCCTGGTCCCCTCTATGCCTGGGAAGAGTAAGAGAGAAAAACAAAGACACACCAAAAGTACGATGAGCTGATGCGGAAACCGAGGGTCTCCAGTCTGTTCATGGTGCCATCTCCAAATCACGGGTGCTCTCCCTCATCCCATGCAACAGGGAATAGAGTAGTTATCAGGGAACTCGGAACCTAAACCTGTACTTAGAAGATGGCTCAGTCAGTAACGTGCCTGCTGTGTAAGCCTGAGGGCCTGACCTCAGATCCCCGCTCGCCTGTAAAACCAAGGCTTAGCAGTGGGCCCCCGTGACCCAAGGGCCCTGTGGGGCGGGGGTACATTTGGAAGAAAGAGAGAAGGATCTGAGAGTTGGTCAGCCAGACTAGCAGAAACAAGAACCTACAGGTCTACCTCTGGCCTCCCCACACGGGCACACGCATGTGCATATACTGCTACACACACATTCACAATCATACTTCGTTCTTTATTTCCTACATTTTCCACACACTGGAAAATATCATTGCTTTTGTATATCATCTACAACTATATCCTAAATGTGCCCAGCAGCTGAATTCAGGTTGTTTTCCTTCTAGCAGGTGGAAGTTATTGTTTCCTATCCAGCTGGTCCATGTTTAGTAGTCAACATTAATCTTGAGTACATAGGATCATGATAAAGACAAAGGCTAGCTAGCAAAGGCTTGAGTGGGGCATTGGCTGGAGAGACCACAGAAGAACACAGGAGACTGCTATGACCAAGAAGAAGCACTATGTCTTTGTGCCCCTATCTCTAACACCCTCCTGATGTCACCTTCTTGGTCATGGAGTCCAACTGCTCTGTTTCATGGCTAATGCTGCTTTATACTCTAATATGGAAGAAGACTCTGGAATTTTCAACTAAAGATTTGATGTAAAGAGTTAGTTAGAGATATCTGCTCAGAGGAATGGTCACACTGGTTTTTTTTTAAATTTATTTATTTATTAAGGATTTCTGCCTCCTCCCCGCCACCGCCTCCCATTTCCCTCCCCCTTCCCAGATCAAGTCCCCCTCCCTCATCAGCTCTAAGAGCAATCAGGGTTCCCTGACCTGTGGGAAGTCCAAGGACCGCCCACCTCCAGCCAGGTCTAGTAAGGTGAGCATCCAAACTGCCTAGGCTCTCCCAAAGCCAGTACGTGCAGTAGGATCAGAAACCCATTGCCATTGTTCTTGAGTTCTCAGTAGTCCTCATTGTCCACTATGTTCAGCAAAAGTATATGCTCAACTATGTTCATAGCAGCACTGTTTGTAATAGCCAGAACCTGGAAACAACCTAGATGCCCTTCAATGGAAGAATGGATGAAGAAAGTATGGAATATATACATATTAGAGTATTACTCAGCAGTAAAAAACAAGGACTTCTTGAATTTTGCATACAAATGGATGGAAATAGAAAACACTATCCTGAGTGAGGTAAGCCAGACCCAAAAAGAGGAACATGGGATGTACTCACTCATATTTGGTTTCTAGCCATAAATATAGTCACACTGTTGATGTAAGGAGTTAGTTAGAGATATCTGCTCAGAGGAATTGTCACACTAATTAAAGTTACACTGAGAAAAACTAGTTGAATGGACCCATTGAGAAGCTTTATGGAGATGGGCTTAAACTTGAATGAGTTTTGTTTCCTCCTGAAACACTTCTGAGTCAGAGACGTGACTGGGTGGCTGAGGAGCCAGCTTCCTCTACATACCCCTGGTGGGTTCGGATATCAAGCAGGAATCCCCTGGAAACGGAAAGCCAGAAGTTCTCTACCCCCAGCCCTCCTGAAGGGAAAGAGAAATGATCTCTATTCATTTAAAATTGTCTTCACAGTAGTTAGGTGGTAACTTCTATGTCATTAGAATGGATCTTGGGCTTACTGACAGTAAAGCAGAAGACTTGAGTTTAATTCAATATCAAGTGCCAGTCTCAACAATAAGTTCAATCTTATAATTAAGAGCAGATCAGTCCAGCCCCCAAGTAGATCAATAATATATGAAGAAGTATGGAAATAGAAAACATTATGAAGAAGTATGGAAATAGAAAACATTGTAGGAAAGACTTGCCAATCCTGGTGAGGGCCATCAGTTACCAAGAGAACCAGACAAAGAACGAAAGGGTCCTCAGCCATTGGGAGGAAGGTGGTGTGAGGTGTCTCTGGTGACAGATAGTATGGATCCGACACTGTGCTGATTTCAATTGAAACTCTAGTACTGTGCACCCAAATTCTGCTGTTTTGTTCTTCCTTTGTATGTTTGATTTTGACTTTTTCCCTCAAGCTACTATTTTGCTTTCTGTTAAATGATTGCCTCGGGTTTGTCTTAATTAGTGTCACTACTGCTGGGGTGAAATACCAGAGCCATAAGCAACCTGGGGAGAAAGGGTGTATTTGGCTTACATTCCCACAGCATTGTTCATCACTGAAGGAAGTCAGAACAAGATCTCAAACAGGGCAGGAACCTGGAGGCAGGAGCTGAAACAGAGGCCATGAGGAGTGCTGTTTACTGCCTTGATCCTCGTGGCTTGCTCAGCCTGCTTTTTACACAGCCCAGGCCCACCAATCCAGGCATGACCTCACCCACAATGGACGGCCTCCATCCCCTAATCAAACACTACTGTAGAAAGTGCTCTACAGGCTTTTCTGCAGCCCAATCTTACGGAGGAGTTATCTCAGCAGAGGCTCCCTCCTCTCAGATGACTATAGCTCATGTCAAGTTGACATAAAATTAGCCACTATACAGTGTTCTTAAGCAAATAATAATACATTTGCCATATAGTAACCAAGATTCATTCTGGAAATGAGCCCCTAGGCAATTTTGTCATTACACAAGCAATAGAGTACATGTATAAAAACCAAGATGACTACAGCATCCATAGGCAACCAGGAGTTCTCCTGGGAGCCTGCCATTACATAGGCACTGCAGTGGTGCCTTGGTCCTGGCATGTGGCATGCATTTTTTTAAAGATTTTATTTTTATCTTATTCATATATATGAGTGCCTGCCTATATGCATGCATACCATGCTTGGGTCTTGTGCCCAAAGAGCCCAAAAGTGGACTTCAGATCCCCTGAAATGAGAGATTGTGAGCTGCCATGTGGGTGCTGGGACCCAAAGCGAGTCCTCTGCAAGAGGAGCAAGCATTCTTAATCAGGGCTCCTGCAGAGGATCCAGGTTTAATTCCCAGCCCTCATGTCATGCAACTCGCTGCTGATAGTTTCCTGTCAAAAGACTACACATCCCAGCTTCCCTTATGGACTATGGAGTCATTTCAGCCCCTATAGCGCCCACACCCCATCTTCTCTATAGGGCATTTTGGCCAGTTGCACATGTGGGTGACAAAATGCTCCCTTGCAGTAAACAGATATGCTCCCGCACAAGGACAGACCAAACCTCTCTTTTTTTTCAACCTTCTGTCTCTCTACCTTTAAGTAATCTAACATATGGTGCCGAAGACTGGGGCTGGGAAATCTGAGCCTACCAGTGGCTCAAGCCCACCCACGGACATACCTCCCTGGCGCTCATGAGCTCCCGGCCCCGGTTTAGAGGGTCAGGCAGCCTTTTCTCTTCACTCTCTCTCTGTCTCCACCCTTTATCTCTCATCTTACTGCCCTGACACAGTCTGACCTAGGTGGAAAGCCATGCTGCCTTTGACCAAGACATGCGTGCAACATAGCAGAACACCGGGCTAAGGACGCCTCTTAGGCCTAACTCAGAGGTGCCCTAGCTGGTCTGGAAGCTCCCCGAAGCCTTCTTATGTAAGTCCCACTTGGTCAAAGGTACCTGAGACTTTTCATTGGCCATAAGTATCACCCAGTCAGCCAAAAGTTCTGGGAATGTTGCACCGGTCCTGTGGTATCTTAACACTGGAATTGCATTGGTTGGGGACACCCCCTTACTTTCCAGGTGTGCTTGGTCATTTAGAGACTTTGAACAACTGATGCTGGCCTCTGTTCTTGCCTTTGCTCTCATCTGCTCCCAATTTCCTATAGACCCACTCAGTCAAAAACTTCCAAGGGTTTTCCGCTGACTAAGATTGGCCACTAACTAAGATTGGTCAGGAATTTCTGGAACTCTCCACTGGGCTCAAGGCAAAAACTCTGAGACCCTTTCCTTTGGCCCTGTGATCTTAGGTCTGAAGTTCATATGAACTCCATAATTGAAACGGCCACTACTGGCCCAAATTTGGAACTTTCAATTTTTAACATCTAAACTGATTTCCATAAATAAAATGGCAGCATAGTCTGAGGTCTTCTCCTCCATAAAACTCAACGTTCACTTAATCTTTCTCAAGACCCTGACTTAGAACCATGCCCACAGCCAGAATGCCTGCTGTTTCAACTGGGCCTCCAAACTTACATCATTACAATTTACGTTTATTCCTGACTGGGATAACATAGACCACGTTTGCCTGAGGCTTCTTTTGGCTTGTGCTTTGGGCCTATTTGTTTTTCTGCCTCTCGAAGACTGAAAAATCCTGCTTTTATCTTTAGCAACTAAGAGGTAGAAGCATTTCAGGTTGTCCTCTCCCATCTGCAGACACACACCAACTGGTTACAGATATGTAGATCACTGGGTTCAGTCTCACAGAAATTCAAATATCTTTTGGGTACAGATAATATTGAAGACCTGTTTCATGCTGCCCCGGTCTCCTAAGAACGCTGGCTCTGGGATTAGAATTTAGCCTGTTTGTTCCAGATCCAAGCATGCAAGTTTATAAGCTTCCTCCAATTCTATTCTGGGTCAGGCTGGTCACCTTACTCTGTGACATGGAGGAGAAGTATCTGTGCCCAGGGACACACACTTGGTGCTTGTGAGCAATGAAGACATGAACTATTCTCTATGGAGGTTACAAATGGCAAGGTGTTTAATTTTGAATTCTCCTCCCTTTTCTTTGATTTTGTTTATTATCTTTAAAACATTTGTTGAAGCTTTACTTTCTGCATTTTAGAATTTGTAAGCTCATTGAATGAGATTTTAAAAGGTCGTATAGGCAATTTTAATTTGCTATGACATACCATGTATGTAACTTGGGTTCAACTCTTGTTTAGAAAAAGAATGTGTAACGGATAGGCTCACCACAGAGCACCAACTAGGCTCTATTGGAATAAATAACAACCACCATCCTGGCTCCCATGTGACTCAGCTACAATCCCTGTTATGGTTAAAGATGGCAACTTCACTGCCATCTTGGGTAAGGTAACTATGTAGTCTAAATCAATGATGGCAGCACCCATGAGACAGCTGGACCCACTGAGCCCTCTGCTTACCATTGACTAAAGCGGCAACACCAGTCTTCCAAGATGGTTTGTTTTAAAACCAAGTCATATATAAAAGACAAACAAACAAACAAACAAAAAGCATTTTGTAAAGGTATCCTTTAAAAGGATCATGAAAAAAATGATGTTCCCAGTCCTGTAAACTATGTTTATGGTTTAAAGTTAATTTTAATATCAAATGATCTTCAATTAAGAATTATATTTTTTAGGTTAAAACATAGCAGGGATAAAATTGTAAAGTCTAAATCTAATAAAAATATCAACTTACTGTAAACTGTTAGGGATAATTAAGATACATGGGCTAACAGTCAGTCATGCTAACACAAACACAATTTATTTACAGAAACAAGCTTGTATAAAGAGACCAATATTTATCTCCTATTATATAACCTCCTGTTCTCTTCCATCATACAGTATTCTGAAAATATTATCAAAATTAAGCCTAAAGAAAGTAAACGAGGCCAGCCTGATCTACAAGAGCTAGTTCCAGGACAGGAACCAAAAGCTACAAAGAAACCCTGTCTCAAAAAAAAAAAATAAAAAAATAAAAAAAGAAAGAAAGAAAGAAAGAAAGTAAAGAAAAACAGGTTTAAAGTACATTTAAAGTTTATTTAGTATAAAATCATATTTTAAAAATTGGCTATAAAAGATTGAACAGTTGAGTAAAATGGGTTAAATTTGTAAGACACTTATTGGAAGGAAACCATCAGGTTCGAGTAGCTCCCATGGAGGGAGTACAAGCCTGAGTCAGTTGTCTGATAGCCTCACTACAGGACAAGGCTGCACAGAAAACAAGATTTGCCATACTTCATAGGCCTGACTAGTTAAGACAAACAAACAAACTACAGAAAAGATGAATTACTTCCCATGTCTCACATGACAGGGAAATCGAGTCTCTTGCCCAATGGTGGACCACAGAGTCTACATCTACATCATAAATGTCTCCAACAACAGGGAGTAAAATAGCAATTAGTCTGCCCTTAGTATCTCCTGACCTGACAGATGAGGATGCTGTGACCAGGGGAACCACCCAACTGGTTAGGGCCTGCATGCTTGTTTAGTTGGCCATGCCTTTACCTTCCATTCAATCAGGAAAAGCTAATTTCAGGGTCTATAACCTCGCCAACATGCTCCCTGATTAAAAAAGGATGGATTGTGACTGAAAAAGCAGGGGATAAACCCGGACTCTCTGAATATGGCGGACAATGAGGGTTGCTGAGAAGCCAAGGACAATGGCACGGGGTTTTGATCCTACTTCTTGTTCTGGCTTTGTGGGGGCCTAGCCAGTTTGGATGCTCACCTTCCTAGACCAGGATGGAGGGGGGAGGACTTTGGACTTTCCACAGGGCAGGGAACCCTGACTGCTCTTCAGACTCGAGAGGGAGGGGGAGAGGAGTGGGGGGAGGGTGGGAGGAGTGGGAGGCTGGGAGGAGGCGGAAAATTTTTTTTTTCAATAAAAAAAATAAAAAAAAATAAAAAAAAAAGGATTCCAGATTGTCAGCAAACTCACAGCTTTGGAAAGGTTTTTGTTGTTGTCTGTACAGTCAACAAACTGACTAAGAGATATCCCAAGCCTTTAGATTCTTCAGGAGATGACTTAGATCAGTGAGACTCTTTAAACTGGCCTCACCAGTGGCGCTCTGACATCATAATCTAGTGTCCACCCAGAGGGAGGGCACCAGGGCCATGCCTGAGCTCTCACCTTGAAGCCTCAAGGAGTACACGAGCCTCAGCAGTGATGCTTGTGGGTGCTTTCTAAGAAGTCCCCAAAGCCAATGTTTGATAACGCTCATTTAATTTGGTTATCTTGCTTTACAAATTATGCCTCTAGAAACCAATCTATATTTAAATAAAATGATGTTAAGAAATATGCTTACTGCTGTCAGTGTGTGGTGACCCAGACATTTGTCCACCAGCAGAAGGAGCAAAGAGTTGGCTTTACCTTGTTTGTTAATTCAGCCTATGGTGTAAATTATTTATTACAGATTTGGCATGGCTGGTTGCTTTCATCTTTCATCTGTTGACTGAGTATATGGAATGAGAAGGTAGAGATTTTTAAAAGGTTCTGTTAGTAGGGTTACTTTTAGAACACATCGTAAAATAAATCATCTACTTGACATGGCAATAACTGTCTCAGGTAGTACTCTAGGGTGCTCTAGAGTGTTCTAGAGGTACATATTGTGAAGAAGGCAAGGCAGTTACTGTCTCTGGGAATAATTTTAAGATGGAAATTGAAAACCATTTCTTTTTGTGGAATACAACTTAGAATTAAGTTGCCTTTTTAATGTAGCCTGATATTTACTATATAATCTTGAAATATAAGTATAAAAATAACACTTTGACTCTAAAAATATGTATTTTCATGTTTTAAAATATCAAATATTCTCAGTTAAGGTAATGGTCCCAATATTTAAAATTTCACCCTATCAAATTATTTCTACTCAAAAATTTTATTTAACTAAAGATACTCTGATTTTGTTCATGAAATAAGAGCAAGTATTATTAATATTAGAAACAAATATACAAAGTCCATCCTAGGTGGAAGCAGGGCTATCACTCAGACACTGTTCTGTTCAGGTTCATTCCTTAGAGGCTGACTTTGACTTCTTTTACAAGGCTCCCAGGTCCTGTCTCTTATGCAGGAGGCTGATGCAGCAAACAGCTAGTCTTATCCTGCTACAGAACTCTGGTTCACGGTCCAGCCAATTGTACAATTGCATTTAACTCATGTTTATCTTGAAGAAAAGTTTTTGTTCTCTTAATGTTCCCCACAAAGTTGTAGAGTTATTTCCTCCTGACATGTTCTGGACCTTTGCCAATGGTTAAGTTTTATCACAGCCCCTTGGATGGCCCTCTTCTGAGGCACTCTAACTGCTGCTCCTCTGGTCAGCCTTGAAGCAGTTGCTGAGAGATCGACACCTACAAACCCCTAAAAAGCAGTCTGGGTGACCTCTACAAGGGGACTAATGGGACACAGGCCAGCCAACTCATCCCTCTTCTTGCCACTCTGGAAATTGTTTGGGGGACTCGGAACTAAAGCAGCAGGACCGAAGCCTCCTTTGCCTCAGTTTGCCTTTCTGTCTCAGCAGCTCAGATAAGTTTACATCCTTCAGGACCGGCTCGACTCCCGGACTACAGCAGCACTCCACAATTAAAAAGAACTGCTCTGGCCACTGCTAAGGATGGGATTTGTGTCCTCCTTGGATAATACTTCTTCCAGGCCAACACATCCTAACTGGTTTGAAATGGGGCCCTGGTTTTTTT
>NC_022019.1:6884354-6885993 GCF_000317375.1 Microtus ochrogaster
TTAAGGGCGAGCAACACCACATCCAGCTTTACCCTGTCTCTTAAATGTTTTATTTACTGAACTTCACCCTATGCTCTCCCAGTATCTCTCACCCTACAGCAGCTCCGTTTGCTCCCTCTGTTCCTGACACAGCTGCTAAAGCACCTTTCTGAAGCTATGGAGAAAGTGGCTGACTGGGGCCTTCATCCCTTTCACTCCAGGCTGGGTACAATCCTTTACGCTGGTCCTGTCTTCTGCTGTTACCTTCCTTGATGCTCCAAAGCCCCTGCTACTTCTGTGAGCTCACTTTGGTGCCACAACCTTGGCGATGAGAAGTCACTGTCACTGTGAATCAGCTCTATACCCACTGCCTCGCAAGGCCCCTCCCTACTGCTAACCATTCTCAGAAAATCCCTCAGTTCGCCTCTGTAATCAATCACCTGCGGAATTCCGCTCTTTACTAATTATCCTCCAAGTCTCTTCAGGAATACGGGACAGCAATCACCTGACTCTCCGCAGCCAATCAAGTTAAGACTTCCCACACACACACCGATACTTGACCCCTCTTCAGTGAACTCAGATCAACCCCTTCTGACAAAGACATCATCAAAAAACAGCAATAATACCCCTGCTCTGCATTTTGTTTTGTTTTGTTTTTTTTTTTGTTGTTGTTGTTCCCCTATCTTCTCAGAGTCAGGGATGATGTTTTCCTGTTGAAAGACTACACTTCCCAGCTTCCCTTATGAACTACAAAAGTCATTCCCACTTCTATAAGAAGCCACATCCCATTCTCCTCTGTAGGGCATTTTTGCCATCTCACACGAGGATGATGAATAAAATACGCTCCCACCTAAGGTCAGACCAACCCTCTCCTTCTTTCAGCCTTCCGTCTCTTTACAGATGCCTTTAAATAAACTAACAATCATACTGCCTCTAACTCCAGTTCCAGAGAATCTGACTCCCTCTTCTGTTCTCTAAGAGTACCTGCACATACATGTACATACCCGCACATGGACACACACACACGAAATCTCTTTAAGCACGTGATTAAAATTTTCCTGTGAGCAAATACTGATGGGAGAAAGAGCAGAACACACAAATATGGTCTCATCTGAGCCTCCTGAAAAGTGAATTTGAGTGAACTCCAAGAGAATAAACATGCGTGATCTATGCTTCAGGATTTTGTGTGAAATTCACCTCTATCATTGTGGTCACTAACCACAGAGCATGACTTTACCCAAGCTATATTGCTATCTTGTTAAATGATTTGGGCGAATTTATCAAGAGATAAATCTGAATCACACAGAAAGCTTCAAAACTAGCCCAAGAGAAAGGCAAGTGTGAAAAGGCTGAAGTGGTCCTGAAACTAATGTGGGGCTGGCCGGATGTTGGACGGGGCCAGTACTAGCATTAATGCCAAATGTTAGGAAGATATAGGAAGCCTCAGGCTTCGTTTGTGTCCACATGCTAGACGTGGCCACTGAAAGTGACCTTCTCACGCTGCCTCTGGCTCACAGAGTTCCCTAAAATGCCTGCAGCATGTCCCTCATCCTCGTTGTCACTAGCAGGGTTCCCAGAGGCAGTACTGGTGGTATAGAAACACCAAGAGGGTGAAATAGTTAGGAAGAGCCTTCCAGCTAGTGAGAGAGAGACAGAGAGA
>NC_022019.1:6886093-6891347 GCF_000317375.1 Microtus ochrogaster
AGAGAGAGAGAGAGAGAGACCCAATGCTTAACAGTACGCTGTAAACCACATTAATCAGAACTCTGCAGAGTGCAGAATGGACTCCCCTTCTGTATCCCAAACAAGCAATCCAGGCACATTGTAGCCTTTTGTATTACTTTTCACTTCTAACATTACCTTTGATGTTCATTTTAAATGCATTTTTATTTGATGACAGTGCTGTGCAAGGGGGAGGTGGTGTGATTTGTCCCGGTCCTTTCATCCTTCTGTCTGGCCTGGATCTTCTGTCTGGCCTGGATCGGGAACTCCCAGGGATGGGTAATGGCTCAACCGAGCAAACATTTGGACCACTCCTTAGAGCCTGGTACCAGGGAAGGAAGGGAGATTCTAGGGGGAACCTGACACAGTCCTCACCACCATCCGAGACCAAGGTAGAAAGCACACATGTGTTATTAGGAAGTCACTGTAGTCAGGCAGGTCCAGAAGGGAGCTTCAAAGAAGCTTCAAAGGCCAAACAACACAGTGTCACTGGGATGTAGGGCGCCTTTGTGGAGAGGTGGTTAGCAATGAGTTCTCAAAGAAAGCAAATTAATCTAGACAGTAATCACGTCCTCCCTAAAGACATGTGTCCTTTATCCAGGGTTTTCTCACGAGAAACATCTTCCCTTCGTGTACCAAAGGCCCATGGCGTGTCTCATGATGCTCCGGTCCTTCATGCACCAAAGGCCCATGGCATGTCTCATGATGCTCCGGTCCATGCCCAGCCACGCCATCTTCTTCCTACCACTATCTCTGGATGATTGTGCTTCATCCATCGCCTAGCAATTCGGTCTCCAAGGAGGAGTAGGCAGGACCATTTTCCCCACAGCCTAGGTCTCTCTCTTAGCATCATTTTTCCAAAGTGCCTCTCCAACACAGGACCTCGCTGTACCCATTTGGATTGCCCCACCCCCAAATTAGGGTTTCTACAATGACCAGGTTGAATTAAGGGTGTTCTTTGTTTAAGTCAGTGCTGGGAAGGGTTTTTCTGCTGAGTTCCTGGACATCTCTCTTCTTCCTTGTTCATGGCTGCAGAAGAATCTGTCACAGCAGAAGAATCCCAAACCTCAGCCTTCAGCATAATCATTCCCAGAGAACGAAGATGCAGGTGGTTTATATTGCTGATAATTTTCCAGAACTGCAGAGGAATTGATCTACATCACAAGAGCACAGTCTTGAAGCTACGGAGGATGAAGATTCAAAGTCGCAGACATCCGCGAGTAGGTGCCAGCGGAACCGCGGTAGAGGCTTTCTGACCGTGACTCATCTGAGAGAATTGGGACCGAATGCACAATATTGTTCAATTTCCAAGGAGAAGGCAGCAGATACAACACAGCTGTGGGTTTTGCAGCCACACGAGGTCTCCTGGGATGCGGTGTACAAAGAGACTTAGAGGATCCCTCCTTCGTGGAGACTTGAGGCAGTGTCCTTGGGCTGCCTCACCTACCTGGTATTTAGGTCTTGTGTCCTGGCAGGGCCATCAAGACACATCAACCGACTGTGGATATACTTTAACATTGTCAAACATCCCACAAATGTCGTAGTTTGTTGGAGCTCAACGACTTTGTTTTTAAATTAATTACTTGAGTGATGTTTGAGTGTGAGTCTGTGTGTTCAGGCGCATGTGTACCACGGAGTGTGAGAGGGTGTCAAAGGGCAGCTTCGGGAGTCAGTTCTGGCTCTCTACCATGTCGGTCTTCAGAACTGAACTCAGATCATCGGACTTAGCAACCATACCTTTACCCTCTAAGCTATTTCACCAACCCTGGAGGGCCGACTTTTAAAACTGTGGGTCCTCAACAATGAGAACCCTAAGAGAGACATACATGGATCTAATCTACATGGGAAGTAGAAAAAGACAAGAGTTCCTGAGTAAACTGGAAGCCTGGGAACCATGGGAGAGGGTTGGAGGGGAAGGGAAAGGAAGGGAGAGGAAGGGAGGGGAGCAAAGAAAAATGTAGAGCTCAATAAAATCAATAAAAAAAAACCTGTGGGTCCTGACCCTGTGGGAGGGTTACATACTGTAGAGAATCACACGCACGCATGTATACACATA
The DNA here is from genome assembly GCF_000317375.1 of Microtus ochrogaster. Lineage (NCBI taxonomy): Eukaryota > Metazoa > Chordata > Mammalia > Rodentia > Cricetidae > Microtus > Microtus ochrogaster. The sequence continues at coordinate 6,888,168 of NC_022019.1, forward strand.
CATACACACATGCATATGCATATACATGAGCACATACACACGCGCACACACACACGCACAAATAGGTGGAAGTGAAAGGCTTCTGATTTAAAAAATGACCAGTAAATAATTCAAAATCACACATACGAGGTACCCAAGGTGCTCCTGGCAGCACCCTCCAGTGTTGCACAGCACCCCCTCACCACAGCCTTGGTTCTGAACATAAAACCATATATGCTTTGCCCGTTCAAGCCATCCCCCATGCAGCATGGATGAGGACTGCTTAGACCCCAGATGCCTGAGTGTTGTGAACTGCAGTTTGTTTGGTCTCTTTTGTTCGTTTGTTTGTTTTACTCAACATGCAAGGTGTTCTTGTAAAAATGCGATGGTTCATCTATGAAGAACGATATTTTTTTCACATTTTCCCATCACATTCCTCAGCATGCAAGTAGAGCTATTGATTTTCACTCTATTAAAAATATTAAACAATATTTAGCTTTGATTAAGATGGAATTTTCAACAATTTCATAATGTTTCTAAAAGTATTTCTGCCATTTGAAGTCTAGAAGGCTGCATTCTTCACAATCGACCGCTATAAAATAAAGACATGGGATACCACAAAATAAAGACATGGGATAACCACAAGAAAATTTTGACAGTGCCGTGGCCTGCGGTATCAAACATTCAGCTGAAATTTAATTTTTATGTAAAATTATATTTTAAAATTGTGTGTGTGTGTGTGTGTGTGAGAGAGAGAGAGAGAGAGAGAGAGAGAGAGAGAGAGAGAGAGAGAGAGAGAGGTGTGGAGGACCACCGTCAGAAGTTAATTTTCTCATCCCACCATGCATATCAAAGAATTTTTTAAGACAAATGTCCTTATGATCTATTATTAGTAAATGTTTGGTTTGCATACCCATTTTATAGATCTGCATACCTGGTGTTACATAAAAATTTCTCACGAGAGGAACTGGAGAAATGTTTCAGTAGGTGAAGTCGCTGGCATGCCAGCATAAGGACCTGAGTTCAGTCTGCAGCATCCACATAGGAAGTCTCGGTGTGTAGGCATGTACCCATAGTCCTTGTGCTTGGAGACAGGAGCATCCTGGGTGAGCTAGCTGGTTGGTCTCGCTGAATTACTGAGCTCCAGGTTTGGTGAGAAACCCTGCTCAAAATCTAAGGTGGAAGAACCGCCGTGCCTCCGAAGGTGCATAGGTGGTCCCATGGAACTTCATCTTCACACACCGATTCTTAGGGGTAGACAGGTCAAGAACAGGAAGCTTAAGAAGCCTTGTTTATAGTTCGCTCTGAACACCTCGCCTGATGAGTAGGGCAACACCTGTCTTCACAGCGCCTGAACAGTCAAGGACAATATCACTGTCTACACCTGTGCACGGCCCACACCTAGCGCTGTGCTACAAAGGAAATTTGAAGTGGTCCACGACACACAGCATTGCCAGCACCTTGCGAGGCCTCTGCTGAAGCTCCCACTCCATGTCCCTAACACAGGAAAGGACAGCGAGCCACACAAATTAGTGAAGAGGTGGAGTTAGTTCAGAGTTCAGCTCCAGGCGGCCTGACTAAATTTCTACCTAATAAAAACCAGCCTTGGGAAAGATTTAAAAAAAAAGAAAGAAAAAGTCGGAACCGTTAGTCCATTGTGAGGGTGGGGATTAACTAGAGAGTTGGAGTCTGTTTTTACTAAGCGGCTGTGTGTGCGGAGAGGCCCTCTTGATCAGCAAACCTGCTGCTTCCTGAGATAAGGCGAAGCAATGATGCAGATACTGTTGGTGACCAGGATGCCGAGGTCTCCTTCAGCTCTGGGAAATCCATGCTCTATGCTCCGGGAACTAGGACTAGGTAGGAAATGAGTTGCGATTCCCCTGAAGAAAACTCTGGAGCCTTTTCTTCCAAGCCTCATTAATTAGACAAGTTTCTCCCAGCTGACAATAGTTGCACCCTGAGGACGTCTCTAGGGGTGCGACTTTTCCAGGTCTTTACTGAAAGCAGCACCTGGACGGAGCGATGACCTAACGCTTTGCCAAAAGGGAGGGCTGCGGAACCGCTCACATTTTTCAACTGCAACTGTTTTCTGTCATCGTAAAGAAAAAGCTAATCATTTCTTTCCAGCAATCCACCACCCCCTGTCTCCCGCACAGACTATTATGAAATTGCCAAAGACCACACACTTGGCTTTCTCTGTTTTCACAGTTTTTAAAACCATCATCAAAAGGCGAAGGGGGCAGGAGTCGAGGGTTCCTTTTCCAGCACGGCATCTGAAGTGGAATTCCTTCAGGAGAATGCTATTCTCTTCTGGCTGCTTTCCATAAGTCCCATCTTCTCATTAAGTGTTTATCATCTCGCTTAAAGAAAGTGGAGACCAAAAAAAAAAAAATTACCCACCTCAAACTGTGTCCAATTGGGAAAGTGCCGTAGAACCCTTAGTCTCAAGCTATCAAATATTCTGGAAGGGAATTTTAAAGACTAAAAATTTAGCTCTTAATAGAAAAGGTTCAAATTTATGATAACATTTATCTCCATGTTAATAAAGAATTCACAAACAAAGATGATTATCCATGCCTTTGCAGATACTCAGCCATGAATCAATCCAGCTACATATTAGTGATACAAGGCAGTTGGTTTTAGCAGAGTTGGCCCACTGCAAGGTGTCTCTCTCTCTCTTTTTTTATGTGAAATTGTGTTGAGAGAGTTTTGAAACGCACAGCGTCTGAGTCACAGACCCTGGCTCAGAGGCAGGAATTCAACACAAACATTTTTGAGCTGCACATCAGTGATGTAGAGTTTGTTTTCAAGGGAAAATAAAACACACGTCTCACATCCAAAACCAACTCGGCCAATGGAGCAGGAAAGAAAATGCCACTGGGCACAAAGTCAAAAGTCAGTAGAGCTGCTCATCAGTGCACCGCAGAGTCCTGCCCTGTTCCAGGCCCCAGGCCCTCTGATATGCTGTCTCTACCATGTTATACACCCACCCCAAACACACAGCCCAGTCAGCATCACCAAGTCCTTCAGGTTTTGGGGGCTCAAGGTGTGGTCACAGCACTTCTCCCCCAACCCATTGTTATTTGTGACATTGCTCAATACCTACTCAGACTCAGTTTGCCAACATGTCAGTCTCCAACAAGTCTTCCTCTCTCTCTCTCTCTCTCTCTCTCTCTCTCTCTCTCTCTCTCTCTCTCTCTC
>NC_022019.1:6891579-6906132 GCF_000317375.1 Microtus ochrogaster
CTCTCTCTTCACTTTTGTTTCCAAAAGCTCAAGAGATGCATGCCCATAATGGAGAATGGCCCCCTGGGAGTCATAAGCTGGCCTTGGACGGCGTGGGACTCAGCTGTTCTCATTCCTGCTACACATTTTCACCTTCTATCGCACTTTTGAGACCTGACTGATGCTTCCCAACTGAACTGTCTCACCTCTGAGCTGCGCCTGCCTTCCCTGATCCCCACCATTGTTGCCTCTCTCTGGGCTTCTCGACCACCTGTATCTGACTCAGGATTTATTACCAACTGGTTTTCCCCTCACTCTTGAGTTATTTCGTGTGTGTGATTGGGACTCCTTCACAGACCTCTCGGGCTGAGAGGTTCTTCCTATAGTCTCCATAAGAACTAGCCACAAAGAACCACTCATGAGTAGTAAGTGATGGATGGGAAAGGCGGCCTCAAGCCCTGCTGGAGGTCAGAGCTGACGGAGCGACCACACGACAGGAGTCACACCCTAAGCATTGCCTCGGCTGATAATGGATTTTGCTTTTATTTGGGCACGTGATTGTCCTTAATTAATCAATTAATTTCATTTTATGCACGTGAGAGTTTTGCCTGTATATATGTCAGTATATCAGATGGGTACCTGGTGCCTGTGGATGTCAGGAAAGGGTGTTGAGTCCCCTAGAGCTGAGGTTTTTGATGGCTGTAAACTCCATGTGGTTGTAGAAATCAAACCCAGGTCCTCTGCAAGAGCAACAAGTACCCCTAACCACTGCGCCATCTCTCCAGCCCTAACTGCTTTCATTTTGTGTGGGGACAGCAAACAGGATGAGCAGGTAAAGAAACAAGACTAGGAAAGACTGAGGCCACTGTTCTCAGTGTGAACGCAAAGTTGTCTGATTCTAATTTATTGGAACAACCTGGGAAGTTTATTTAAAAAAAAAAAAGATCAGGACTAGTAAAATCACTCAGGGTAGATGTGTTTGCAACCAAATCTTATGACTTGTTGGAAAGAAATCCCAGAAATTGTCCTTTTTCTTTGATCCACAGGCACAAGCACACACACAGACATACACACACCACACACACATACACATACACACACACACACACAAATAAATGAATGTAATAATAAATACAGGGATGGGACTATAGTTCAGTGGTGAAGTGCTGATCTAGCATCTTTAAGGGCCTGAGTTCAATTCCAAGCACCAAAATACAAAATTAAATTAAATTAAAAAAATACTTAGAGCATGAAGGTATCTCCAAAATACTTAAAAGCTATTTTTTGCAGTGGCATTAGAAATCTATGCCTACCTATGCCAGTTCCCAAAGGCCTCGGAGCAGCTAGTTTTGTGAAGAGCTATGGGAAGGCATCAGGAATAAATGCTGGATTCCAATCATGATTCCGACATATCCAGACCGTGGAACTTAGGGTAAGTTACTCCAGCCCCCATCCCTGTTTACTCACTGTGAAGCTAGACACATGAAGTCCTCTAGACATGGGGGACAACCATCTCAATGCCAATCCTTCATGGAGGTGGGGGGGTTAATAACAGAGGTGGGGTCTTCACAGGTGGCTTTAGACTGAACAGCAGCCTCAGTGGGGTGTCACCTGTGTTCCGGAGCAATCCTGGGGAAATGGGATGGGAGGTGGCACCTGCAGCAAAGAGGGCTCACGCTCTACACAAGATTGTCACTGAGTCCTGTGAGATGCCCTAATGCCGGAGAACTCGAGAAGAATCATGGGGCCAGGTTATGTATTATTCTGGAGACAAATTATTGCTTCTATGATCCTCTTCCTCTTGATACAGCCAGAGCTATACTCTTGTAAATGGTCAGTCCAATCTGAACTGCTCTTAGAAATCAATGGGAAATTCATGTCCTGGTCAAGATTGCTCCAATGAGGAAGAGCAGGGCCATTGCTACTGTTAGTGAACCCCGAAGGCACAGCAAGTCGGGAGAGAAAAGTAGGGAATTATAATTTATGTGACCTAAGATACTTCTCTGAGAAAGTAGACTGGAGATCTAAATTTGATGAAAATAACTAATGGCCAGGCTTAACAGCCATGAGCTGGCTGCTGACGAGGAAGGTGTCTGTAACGCAGATGTTCCACCCCCAGAGAGAATGGCTTAAAGCAGCCATGGTCTGGGGAGATGGATCTCAGTTGAGATCCCCATGCATGGAAAAGCCAGGCATGGCAGCAACCTGCCACCCCAGTGCTGGAGGTGGGTGACAGAAACAGGCAGATCCTGGGGGCTTGTGACCCAGCTAGCCTAGCCAAAACAGCAAACTCCAGGTTCTACAAGTGACCCCAAAAACAGCAAGCTCCAAGTTCCATGAGTGACCTCCCAAACAGCAGGCTCCAGGTTCAGTGGTGACCCCCAAAACAGCTAGCTCCATGTTCCATGAGTGACCCTAAAACAGCAAGCTCCAGGTTCCATGAGTGAACCCCAAAACAACAGGCTCCAGGTTCCATGAGTGACCCCCAAAACAGCAAGCTCCAGGTTCCGTGAGTGACCCCCAAAACAGCAAGCTCCAGCTTCAGCAGTGACCCTGCCTCAAAACGTAAGGTGAAAAGTGATAGAGGAAGGCACTTGGTGTCGACCTCAAGCAAACACACCCATGTGTACAGTTACATACACACATACACACCATGGGAAAACGCAGAGGTTAGCAGAAGAAAGATAGTAGCACCATGAGGTTTAGCAAAAGCAAAGCCCGGGTCCTGGGTGCCGCTACCACCTCAGCAGGAATTTTCTGTTTCCTTCTGTTGGCTTAGTTAAAAAATATTTTTACTTTGTTTTATTCTATGTGTATGGGTGCTTTGCCTGCATGGATGGATGTGTACCGTGTGTGTGTGTGTCAGGTGTCATTGGAGGCCATAGAGAGTAGCAGATTCCAGGAACTGGAGTTGTGAGTCGCCATGTGGATACTGGAAATCAAACCTAGGTCCTCTAGAAGAGCAGTCAGTGCTCTTAACCGTTAAGCCATCCCCCACCCCCTTCATAGGAGGGTTTAATGCACAATCTCTTTTAACTGATTATAGCAAAAGCTGACAGAGGAACCAGCCTACTCCAGCCTACCTCACTGCATATTTTCAGCACGTCAGGCTTACTATAGTCCTGTCCAAAGACAGGTTCTGTTTGCTGCCATTCCAGCCAATGGAAGAGACAGCAAGGGGAATACATGTTCCTTGTATTTCCTACATGTGTTCACGGCTTTCAGACTTCCACAGGCCAGAATTGGGACACTGGGGTCTCAACTGCAGACAAAGCTAGGAAATATAATTTTTAATTGGAAAACCATGTGTCCCGTTAGTTCAAATACAGGAGTCAAAGCGGAGACCAGATGATTGGGATTTGTTTAGTCTTTGTGTTCCACACCCCTCCCACATAAACTGATAAATAAACCACTCCATTCTCTTCTGAAGAGCCCATGCGCTGCTTTTACTATAAAACCACATTCAGTACAGAGCAGTGGAACTCGAGTGAGTGAGCGCCAAGCAACCCTAAAGAACCTGCACGTCATTGACTCTTTTCAAATGTGTGCGTCATAGCCTGGTTGGGCATGTTTACATTCCAAGTGCTTTGGTGTTCTTCAGCCGGAACAGTACAAACGGGAGAGCATGGTGGGAAAGAGAAGGGTGAACAGGGCTACTTCTCTGCCCCAAGACACTGATGTGAGTGGGCAGTGCCAATTAGTGGCAGCAAGAGCCAAAGTCACAGCAGGAAAGGACCAGCGTGACCTGTCTGGGGGAGTTTACTCACCTGGAGGAAAGAAGGAAGTTACCAAGAGAAGAGAGGGTCCTTTCCTGTAATGGGCAGTAAAAGAACAAGGAGGGATGGATGTGAGATTTGACACCTGTCACAGGGATTTGGTGAAGAAGTGGATAGAGGGTAGAGAGAAGGAGAGATGGAGGCAGAGCCAAGCAAAGCCTCACGTGCTCCATTCTGGATCTGAAAAGCTTCCTTTAGGCTGCCACCATGACGGCGTCACTGTGCAATACTGTGAAGCAGGTCATCATCTGAAGCCCTGCCAGGCAAAGCGGAGCCCATTCTGAGGAAAACAAAAATTCTGTGGACACACTGCCGAAGGTAGAACCCGGAGGGCTCTACTGGCTGGGTTGTCTCCATTGGAGGAGCTCACGGCAGGTGATCTATCCCAAGCAAATTCTAGTTAGGAGGACTGGACCTGCTTTTGGTGGCAGCCAAGATAGCAGTCAGGGAAGTCACCACATCTAGGTTCATCTCCAAGTTCCACAGACCATTGAGCTTGGAAGTTTCTAGAAATCTTTAAGAATTACCCTCATTCCATTCCCATGAAACCACATACTGCAGAAAGCAATGAGATCTTGTTTGACTAAAGTTGCTGGAGTTGCTGTAAGAAGTCAGAAAGTCATTACCCTAGCTGAACTGTGACCAGAAAGCAGAATTAACACCTCCAAGTCTTGGGCACGATCCAGAGTATTCCTGAGTGGCCCAGTGGCTCGGGGAGCCTGGAGCTAACCATCAGAGGAGATGAATATGCCAGCATCTTCTAGGGTCCAGTTCCATGGAACATGGAAATTCCTGTCACTACGTGTGAATGAATGTCTGTCTGAATTATGCTGGCATCCGAAGCCCCGCCAGGTAAAGTGGAGCCCATTCTGAGGAAAACAGAAGCATTTGACCATCCCAGTGATGAGACCTAATAGGTGCACTACATATCAACAAGAAAAAAAGTTATTAAAACTTCTACACCAAAGAAAAAAAGTCACAGGTAAATAATTTTCTTCAGCCCACCATGGCAGACTTGAGCTAAGTTTTATAAGCTATGGCATATATGAGAAAAGTTTTATTGTATGCAGTCTTTGTGAATTTCATTCATATATACATACACACACATATATTGATCATATCCACCCCACACTCCACCCCTCCAGTTCCTCCCTGATGTCCCCGCCACTTCTCCCTCCTAACGTCATTTTCTCTATTTTGGACTCACTGAGATCAGTTAGCACTACTCATACGTGCTTGGGTACAGGGCTAGCCACTGAGCATGAGCAGACTGTTAGGGAAAACTGACTCTTCCTGAAGCAGCCATCATGTCAATTGCTCCTCAGTCAAGGGGAGGTTTCAAGAGCCCGTCTGCAATCCACGCTAGCATATTTGACCGGCTTGATATTGCATGATTGGAAAATTAATTAACATTCAACATACAGGCCAGAACTAGACATGGATACATACCCAGGGTTTTAAGAAATTGTTCATCTTTCTGTCCACCAATACTTCTGAGTTTTTAAGGCTGAATGTAGTTGGTATTTATACAAAGCTGGGTGAGAAAAGAAATAAGGATGACGTCTAGGATAAATAGTTCCCAGTTCTTCAGCTTCTTATACAATGGCATACATATCACCCTGAGACCTTCAGTGGCTCCCGATAGGCAGAATACAGCTCTCTGGGCCACAGTCGTGTGAGGCCCTGTGAACTAAGAGAACCGTGACTCTGTGCAGAACAACTTCCTGTTTCTTCCTCCTGCTTCTTCCACAAGGACCACTTGTATAGAGTAGACGTTGTTCCTTCGGCCTGGATGGAGGAGAAGACATTTGGTACAGAAGACAAACACTAAATCAAGCCACAGTGGCAACTGTCACCAGCTGAAGAAACTACTGTGGACCCCCATCACAGACTCGCATGTTTGAGCACATGTCTAGTAGGCACTATTCAGGAAGGCTGTGGGACCTTTTAGGAGGTGAGCCCTCACTGGATGAAGTGGGTTCTTGGGATGGGCTTTAAGGTTTCCTAGTTTTCATGCCCAGCCCCCCACCCTCACCCTGTCTGCTTGCTGCTTCTGGATTGCGAGCATAACATGACTAGCCCCTTCATGCTCTTGCCACCACGACGTCTTGGGTACAAAGAATTTTACCTTTAAAGCAAGAACCATGGTAAACCCTTCCCTCCTTCCTTCCTTAAGTTGCTTCTGTCTGATATTTTGTCAAAGAGCTGAGAAGGGTGACTAATACAGTAACCAGCACAAGATGCCAGCGAGGAACACCAGTTGGAAACCATGGAAACAAGAAGTGTTTGTTACCACAGAGTTGTGTAATACGCCTGCCTCCATGTTCAGCTTATGATGTGGGAGTGATTTCTTATTAATAAAGAAACTGCCTAGGCCCATTTTACAGGCCAACCCTTAGGTAGGAGGAGAAAACAGAACAGGATGCTGGGAGAAAGAAGCTGAGTCAGAGAGTCGCCATGGTTCCCCCACTCCAGGCAGATGCAGGTTAAGATCATTCCTGGTAAGCCGGCTCGTGGGCTACATAGAATAATAAAAAAGGGTTAGATCAATATGTAAGAGCTAGCCAATAAGAGGCTGGAACTAATGGGTCAGGCAGTGATTAAAAGAATACAGTTTCCGTATAATTATTTTGGGGCATAAGCTAAGCTAACCGTGCGGGCAGCAGGGTGCCGGGGACACAGCCCCGACGCTCCTATTTCAACAAGCTTATAGAGTAACCCTGCCCCCTTGTTTGGCTGTATGTAATAACCAACCACCTTGTTCAGGTGTATGCAATAACCCTGCCTGCCTGCCCCAATATAGATAATAAACATGCTGAACTTCTGGGTGCTGCAGCTTCTCCATCAAGGAGCCCAGACCCTCTGATCCCAGCTGATCCATGTCATGTGTCTGTCATCAATTCATTTCCTTGTGTCCCCAGTGTCAGGTCAATCTCTAGGCTGTGCAAGGACTTGGCAAGCAACTTCAAGACTAAAGATTCCCTAAAATGTCATGGAAATGAGGTTAAGGCAGAGTTAAGAGGGAGGTATTTTCGTTGGGGCTCTCGGAAACCCCTCCACTAGATCCAAGATTACAAAAGCTTCTATCTATCAACATTAAACATAATGAGCTTCTTTGAGAGATACAAACTGCTAAGGCCATTCCACAGACAACTCTAGAGTAAGCCCCAAAGCCAAAGAGTAGCCAGAGGGACATTTCCTCCCAGGCCTTGAGGACGTTGGGTGGGGAGAATGGGGACAGGAGGACGCTGTTTCCTTTCTCTGTTCATGCAGACATTTGCAGCAGTATTCAGAGCACACGGCTGCTTCCCAGTAAGTGGGTCAAAGTGCAAACAAGCAACACCGTGAAGCCCACCAGTGCACCAAAGTGCAAAGGTGAAAATTCAAATGGCTGGGGTGAGGAGGTATTGAAATCCCCACACAGCCTTCCCGAAGGTTCAGCGAGGATTATTGCAGGTTGTGTCCCAGATCTGGGAAAATGTTTAAATTGGGAGGGTTTTCATTTTTGTCTGAAGTAATTCTCCAGCTCCACACTTACACCTTCGTAGCTATGACATTTTTATAAAACAAGGACCTCATTGTGGACCCTTTCATCTGTGAATTCTCATTTCTTTTCCATTACACACTGGGGCCCTTTTATTCTTTCTTTGGTTCCCAGCACAAAACTCTATGGCATCTTCATAACTGACAGTCAAATGTCTATAAGCCTCTTCCAGGACAGATACTTTTAAAAAAAAAATGCCCTTGATAGATTTAATTACATGCAACTTAAAAAAAATAATAATCACATCGGTAAAGCAAAATATATTGAGTTTGATGTGTTTGGCTGCAAAAACTTTCATTTGGCCAAGACTGCATAGTCTGAAGTCTCCGAGTGTAAATTAGAATGTTATTTGAGATGAAGCAGAGAGTCATTTGTGGTGCTCGGGCCTGACACATGATGTAATCGTACCCTCTATCTGCAGGTGTGACATTGGATTCTGCTTGGACAGGCACCTGGTATCAATGCTCAGTCTGGCATTGTTTCAACACAGTCAACCATGGCTGAAGATGACTAAAGGCAAAGCCTCCACAGACTTTTTTCCTTTCCAGGAAGAATGATGAGTGACAATTACCCATGAGCTTCGTGGTGTCTGATTACGCTTTTTCTGAACATGCCCAACCCTTGATACCCACGGTCATGCTTTCAGCACCATGGAAGAGCAGGAGGGAGATCATCTCCTGCCAATAACAAGTACGGTACGAGCATATGGATTTCCTGTGTGGAAATGATACAGATATTCAAGGCAGCTAGGTCCTGAGCCATGCCTTTTCTTTCTGTATCATTCATCATGCTAATTATTACATGTGGAATGCAGGTCTCTACTTCCAGACTTTTCAAGGGAAGAGACGGATGGGCCTGGATAGGAAGTGGGAAAGAGTTCAGTGTGTGTGTGTGTGTGTGTGTGTGTGTGTGTGTGTGTGTGTGTGCGCGCGCTGGCTGGACGGCTGAATGACTTACTCTTCTTCCTCAAGGCCTCGTTGTTGTGGGGACATAAACACAGCAATGAGGCAGCTACAAAACTGAGATACAAAATATAGAACCTAACCAAAGCGTAGAGGAAAACAACTTTCTTAGCCACCTAATGGAAACGTTCTTAACCTGTGAATTGTGACCCTCTTAAGGTCACATATCAGATATTTTCATTACAATTCATAACAGCAGCAAAATACAGCTATAAAGTAGCAATGAAATAATTTTATGGTTGGGGATCAGCACAACATGAGAAGCTGTATTAAAGGGTTGCATTATCAGGAAGGTTAAGAGCCGCTGTCCCAATGTCACTGTGATATCTATACTAAGGCTTGAGCATCCCTGATATGCCTTGCTGTGACCAGGGAAGCCAGGGGATGAAAGGTGACCTTTCAGGTATTTTGGAGGGAAGTATGACTTGTCAAAGCAATTGCTAATAACCTAAGTGTTTTGAAAATTTTAGATATTTGGGAAGTTCATAAAATGATATTTTAAATTGTCTTAAAGATACAGTGTAGAGGAATGAAATGGCATTACTCCAGGCGTAGGCTCAAATCGCATTTCTTCTCGTGGGTGTTGATTTAAGAAGGTGATTGGGGTGAGAAAACTGAGAAAATTAGGAGAATCTCAAGCTCGTATTTGAGTCATTCAAGGGAAATTAAAAATATTCATTTTTTCAAAGGGAAGAATGCAGTTTCTTTAGCGTAGTTCTCAGTCTGTCGTCATATGGCTCGCCTTTCAAAACATCCCAAGAGCAAGATGAGTTTCTGAGTCACCTTCTGTGTACCAGGAAGCAGGTCCAGCCTGTGCTGACCAGTGGGTTGATCTCTGGGCCTAGGGTTTCTTCCTGCGCAGAAAGGCTGCCTCTCCTGAACTCTCAGAGCTGCCCGGTTTCCCACACAGTCTTATTTCGCCAGCAGAGAAACCTCTAGGAATACAAGTCATAGCCCAGCTGAGGAAATGGCTCTGTAGGCAAAGATTTTGTTGCATCATGATGACGTCGTGAGCTTGGGTCTCCAGAACCCACATAAAGCCAGAAACAGTAAGACTGATGCCCGTAACCCCAGCATGCTCTCCTAAGAGAAAGGAGGTCACTACGAGAGTCAATCAGCTGAAGCTCGTGTGTCAGCTAACCTCGCTTGGCCCGGGGGAAAACAAGGAGTGCCTCAAATAAGGTAGAAAGTGAGGGCCAAAATTCATCTGTCCTCTGACTCCCACTCAAGAGGGCATGCCTGTGTGCACATGTATGAACACACCCAAAGGGGTGAAGTGATTCCAAATTTGCCATTTGAGCCCCTGAACCTCACTTTCCTTGTCTCACTTGTGCTGTTTTGGGAATGACACAATGCAAGCCTATGAAGCCTGTAGCTCAAAGGTAGTCCCATTTCTCAACAGTCCCACACATCAGAAGCCCCAACCAGGTATCTCACCCAATCTAGTTTATGTGCTAGTGGCATTGAGGAGAAATCTCTAGGTCTTCCTTTGGAAGAGCCTACTTGGGCACACACTACAGCACCCTCGAGACAAGTTTCTATCAAACTATCAACAGTCACGCCATCGACAAAAAACATGGAAGGGAACTGGGACTCAACAGACTTCTCAGACGTGTTGATAAACGCCATTTAACATCTCCACTTGCTTTATTTTGTGTGGCTTTTTTTTTCTTAGTATCGTAGCTTTCTTTCCAACTGCTCTGACAAGAGCAGCTTGAGGGAAGAAAGGATTTATTTTATCCCACAGTTTCGGGTTACAGTCTGTCATTGAGGGGTGAGTCAGGATGGCCAGATCCTGAGCCAGTCAGTCACAGGCAGTCAGGAACACAGAGAGAATGCGTGTTGGCACACATTCTTGCTAGTGTTCGGCTCACCTCTCCTTTCCATCTTGTCCACAGTCCCACCTATGAAAATGGTGTGACCTCATTGGGTAGGTAGGGTCTTCCACTTCAGTTAGTATAATCAAGATAGTCCCCTACAGACATACCCACACAGTATCGAGACAAGTCTCTTCATTGAGACTCTTCCCAGAGGGGTGTAGATTGGGTCAAGTTGTCAACAGAAAGGAACCATCACAACCAGGGAAGTGCTTTTCTGTCCCATGTTTGAATTCACCACGTTGCTTATCACATCCAACTTAAAGAAGCTTCCAGCAATTTCTGAGAAATCTCTTAATCATTTCTCATGTTTCTGGAGAGATACTTTCCTTTTTGTAACTTTCCTGGAGGAATGAAAAATACTTAATCCCTCTAAAAGAACGTATTTATTCACTCTCTGTTGTTGGAATTTCATAGTTTCTAAATTGCATCATGAAAAACAAGTACTGAAAGAGTGAAGGCCGACAGGAATGACAAAATAAAGGAATGCCAATGTCTGTCTAGCGCAGTCTCTACAGACAAGCGTAGGGAGGTTGGAAGAGCAGCAGTGAACTCCACTGTTGAGCTGTTGATGTTTGGGGTGACTCGGTAGTACTGCTCCGCTGAAAGCCAACGAGAAAAAGGGAGTGGTGGGGAGAGAGGTAAAGAAATAGCAAGAGGCCATTTAATTATGTTTAGTTAATTCTCAAGACTGGGCCAGGCATTTGTCAAAAGATTAAAGGGACATAGTCAAAATCAAGGGCAGATAAAAATCACAAATGGAATCCATATGAGTTCAGATCTAAGTGAGGGGACACATACCTTTAATCTCAGTTCTTGTGAGGCTGAGGCAGAAGTTTGGATCAGCCTGTGCTATACAGTAAGACTCTCGGGACTTTTTTAAAAAAATAATTCATAAATGTGCAAACTCACACAACAACAAATTTAAAATGAGCAAATGACATTGGCAAAACTATAAAATAATAAGTAAATTATCAGTCTTCTTGATCATTTAACGATAAAAAAAGACTAGAATGACTCATCAATATTTAGGTGAAGTTTTTTAAAGCATCAAAAGTCTCTACCAATCATGGTTGACCCCCCCCAAAAAAAAGCTTCTATAAATAGTTATCATTATAAAAGTTACAAAACTCAGGAAAATTTTGGGAACATATTGTTTTCAGATTTCTACAAGAGCTCTGACAGTTTTGTGTCACATTTCCTGACACAGGAGGATAGACAGGCTTGATCGTGGAAAGGGTCAGAGTGGTGTCCCTGCTCAAACAAGGACCCCCAATCCTCAGACTTGAGTGGCCACAAAAGTTCAAGTCTGCTCCTTTCTCATACCACAGAGCAATGTGGGGCAGTGAAGGAATTTTGACTTAGGCTCTGACTCCTGACTCCAGGACCCTTTCACCTGCTCTAGGTCTTCAGCCTCCTCCAAGGGGAACACGGAGAAGCAGAAAGACAACTTGGACTCATGGTCCAGGAATTTGGTTTATTGCATAGCGGGAGTTCTCTTAATCTAAGGACTGATGTCCACGGCTTCAACTAAGTGCCAAATGAAAACCCCAAAAGGAAAATAAAAAGTCCATATGAACAGAGTTTTTTCCTGCCACCGTTGTTTGAATAATCCCCTTACCAGCTATGTATGTGATGTCTACAATTCCTGGGTTTTATCCATCATCTAGAGATAATTTAAGGTATATAGAATTGAGTTGTTTCTATGGAAATACTTTATTTTGTTACACAGAAGACAGGAATGAGCTTTGGGGGCTAAGAGGGGTTCTGGAAGGATTCCCCACACATACTGAGGGGTGAGTGTACTGAAGAACCTGGGCTTTGCTAGAGCTGTACAACACTGTGGAGAGCCTCCTGTTGGTTCCTCTGGACATTGGTCTTCCATGCCTGCTAATTTCCACCCCTGCCACAGCATCAGAGTCTCTGAGCACTGTGGAGACAGTCTATGATTATGCATCCGTGTCTAACTCGAAGGGAAAACCTCCTTGGCAACCGTACTGACCAGCAATCTCCTTCTGCTAGAACACATTCAGACTGGGTACCATCTGTGCAGAAGAGAGCCCCAGTTCTCTTAGAAAGATGTAGGCATTGTCTATCCTCTGACCATTGTCAGCTATTTTGCTCCAGTTTGCTGGCTTTCATTTCAGATGCTCTCTAAATATAGTTTTTGTTTCATTTGAACTCTACTTTGCTCCACAGGATGAGGCTTCGCTCCTTATTTAAACAGATTCTTTTTCTGAAGGTGAGAGCTCTGATGGTGAAGGCATGTGGGTGTGAATGACAGATGAGTAAGTATAGTCATCTGTCTATATCAGGCATGGAGTGACGCTAGACCAGAGGTTCTCAACCTGTGGGTTACAACCCCTTGGGGGGTTGAACAACCAATTCACAGGGATCACATATCAGATGTCCTACATATCAGATATTTACATTATGATTCATAACAGTAGTGAAATAATGGTCATGAAGTAGCAATGAAAACAGCTTTATAGTTGGGGGTCATCATAACATGAGGAACTGTTTTAAAGGGTTACAGCATCAGGAAGTTTGAGAACAGTCTAGGCCATCTTTAAGACAGCAGAATCCACAGATGCTTGAGCCATATATAAAATGTATAGGATTCCATGGATTCTGCACAAGCCACCATACAATCAGCCGTCTGGGGCGACTTAGTATGCTTCATCAACAGAAATGCCACAGGAGTAGCTGTCACCATGTTCAGGAAATACTGACCCAAAAATCTCTGTACATGTTCAACATAAACATGGCTTTTTCTCCCAGTTACTTTGGATTTGTAATTAGTTGAACCTGTTCGTGGATCTGAACAACTATGAGACAGCTTCTGTTTATTACATGCCTTGTGCCTAACAGGCACGAGGTAAATGATTTGTGTGCACTCTCTCCAGTCTTTGTCACCTTTATGGGATGCATTAGAGCCATTTATAGTGGAATAAACTGGGAATTAGCACAGCTTAATGGCTCACATCAGGGCAGACAGATAAATGGTAAACAAGGTGGGGAAGCCAAGTTGGTCAGACTCCAGCAAGAGCTCCTTCCTCTCCCCTAGAGTTAGTTGCTTTACTTGTCAAGCAAATGTATTTTCCCTGTTTAATGGTTTGTTATCATGTTTGCGTGTTGTTGTTTTTCAATTTGTACCAACCACAAAATTCCAGAAACTCATTGACATCTAAAGAACCAGCATGGCAATTTGTTCCAGGATTTAGAAGGCTGAGGCAAGAAGACCAAAGTGAGTTTAAAGTCAGGCTAGGTGACTGTCTTAGGTTTGCTATTGTTGTGGGGAATAAAACACTATGAACGAAAGCTACTTGGGAAGGAAAGGGTTTATTTCAGTTATATTTATAGAAAATATTGTATGTATCGTATAGAAAATCTAGAGATTATTTAAAATACTGAAGGGTCTGGATGTAGCTCAGTTGTAAATTGCTAGCCTAGCATACAAGAATCTAAGTTCAACCTCCAGCACTAATAAGATTGGGCACCGTGTTGCATGCCTGTAAGCCCAGCACTAGGGAGGCAGAGAGAGGTAGGATGATCAAAAGTTCACAGTTTGACATCACAGTCCATCACTGAAGGAAGTCATAGTCAGAGCTCCAGCAGGACAGGAACCCCCAGGCTGGATGCTGATGCAGAGGCCACTGAGGATGCTGCTTACTGGTTTTCTCAGTTTGTCTTCTTACAGCTCCCAGTGCCACCATCCAGGTGTGGCACCCTCACAGTGTGCTAGACCCTTTCATACCGATCACCAATGGAGAAATGCACCACGTGTTTGCCCGTGGGAAATCTGGTGGAGGATTTTCCTCAACCGACGGTGCCTCTTCCAAAGTGATTCTCGCTTGTATCAAGTTAACATAAAACCTAGCCATCACGGTAACATTAAGTGTAGTCTAGGGTAGCCTGGACTATGTCATATATCGCAAGGAAACTAATTGGTTCACTAAAAACCAAATATTAAGCAAAGGTAATTTTTGTGAATGCGCTATCAAATGCCATCCTCGAGGGTGACAGATATCCTGGTTCCAATCGAAGCAAATAAACTCATGTCTGTGAGGCCGGCATTTTGCAGGTAAAGGCGAAGTAATAGTCCCTCCTCAGCTACATCATGAGTCCCAGGCAGTCAAGGGTACAGGAGCCTTTGTCTCTTATGAAAAACCACTAATTTGTAAGCTAATACAAAACATGGACTAGTTAAATGAAAATCTCAGTGCTAAGCACATTACCTCCCTATAAGTTATTGGTCAGAGAAGCCCCAGAGACCCCCAGAGCAACACAGGCTATTGCCCTTGCTCTCAGTTAACAAACCATAAGTAGAAGATAAGACCTTGTTGCCAAAGGTATCACATACTTTGGTTGCAAGGCATGTAGAAACTGTTAATCTTTTTTTTTCTTTTTTTTTT
>NC_022019.1:6906282-6924691 GCF_000317375.1 Microtus ochrogaster
AGTCAGGGTTCCCTGCCCTGTGGTAAGTCCTAGGTCCTCCCCCCTCCGTCTATATTTAGGAAGGTGAACATCCAAACTGGCTAGGCTCCCGCAAAGCCAGCACATTAAGTAGGATCAAAACCCCGTAACATGGCGAACAATGAGGACTGATGAGAAGCTAAGAAACTGTTAATCTTACCAGGAAACTCTGTCCATGATGGCAAGCTCCTGTGATGCAGAAATGTAGGATACTGAGGGAGAAAAGACATCAGTGGTCTTTACCCAATGCTAGACTGTGCACATGCGTGCTACAGTACTTACATGCCAGCCAGATATGTCCACAATAGCAGCAGAACCGTTAAAGGGGTAACTCACTACTTTTTGATTAGACTCGAGACCTGCTCCAAAAGAATCAGTGCCTCGTACTGTAAATATGGTTTAAAATCTATTGCTAGAGAAGTCACAGACCCTTGCGGGGAACCTATTGCTCCTGATCTGCTACATGGCCAAGTGGTCAAAATGTCTCCTAAATATTTGTTTCCCCACAGATTTTTGTGGCTCTCAACTGTGGTCAGAGAAACTTCTTTTCGCCCCTGACAATAGGCAATGCCTCATACAGCTCAAAGTGCTGAGGAGAATAAGTTACTGCAGTGTTTAGCCACAGGTGGGACATCTATTTCACACACCACCACCCCAACCCCTTTCCCAAGAAGAGGCAGGAAGAATACGGAGGGTGCAAAGGAGTGTTCTGAGATTCTGTCCTCTGGACATAACCTAGATGTTAGAAGCATGAGCTCACAGCAGTGGCAGTTACCTAAGGAAGACCTGACCAAGGTCAAGTCAGTTAAAAACTCCCAATGTGGACAGAGAGGGAGACCACACTCCTAAGAGGGAGCTAATGAGACCACACTCCTATCTGTCGAGCCACGAGAGTTTCTGGTTGCTGAAGGAGAGAGTCTATTTGCTTTGGGGGTGCTGCACTGGTGGGTTGCCTGTCGCCTAGTGTATGGCCCACATCCATTTGCATATGGCCAGCACTAATTGGATTCAGTGGGTTTTTAAAAGCGAAGACAAGATGTTGGGAGAAGATGTGTTAGGCGGTCTGGGGGAGTCAGAGGAGAACAGTGGAAGCTGGATGTGATCAAGATACTCTATGCATGTACGAAATGTTCAAAGAATAAAAAAATATCATTTTACAGTAACTTGAGGTCATAAAATATTGTAAAACATTGCATTGCTCTTCTCTTCCTGAAGGATCACAAGGTTCAGCATTCTCTGTTGCAGGAGAAAGGCCCTAGTAAGGAGGACTATAGCAATAAGAAAAACAAGAAATAAAGAAAAATATGAAAGCATAAACATCAGGGAAAACCACAGGTTTCTAGACTATAGATATTCACCTTTGCAAATCTCACCCATGCATGTGGTTTCGAGAAGTTTCCAGATCCTAAGGGGCAAACTCACCTATGAGATCCCTAGGAGCGATCTCACCTATGAATACTCCCACTAAGTGTTAGTATGTTTCGCTGAAACTGGAAGGCAAGCCCTGTGGAGCAAAAGCTGACAACATGCAGAACAGTCGAGCCGAATGAGTGATGATGCTCACGTGTTGAAAGAAACTTCTTTTTTTCCAGATTGTTAAGCAGTACCACCCACACAGGAAATTCAGCAGACATTCATTATACCTAGCATGTAATCCCAAGGATCCAGAGAATGTGCTTTATTTATTTTCACTTAGGGAATGGGAGAGGAATGAAATAGGGTGGTTTCTGCCAACGCTGCTGAGATCTGGGTGTCCTGTTTTCATCTGAAAAAAAAAAAAAAAAACCTTAGGTCCCACTGTTTCTTCCCAAAATTGTTATCTTCCTCTACAAATAAACTCAAACTTTCATTTCAAACAACTAGTCCAATGCAAATAATTACCAAACCCGGCTTTGATATGGATCGGATTGCTCATTGTGAGAAAGACTTCCCAAATGACCCCCGAGGTCTGGGGCTTTGCTTTCTGTTTTTGTGTTCCCATCAAATTCACTCTTCCACGCTGCCGGCTGCTTTTGTTTATGGCTTTTCCACCTCCAGAAAGGAGATGTGCGTCACATCTGGACTCTTTCCAGCCCCTGACTAGAAGAGCTTGAGCAATCTCACAGCACCTGTTTTACTAAAAGAACCAACGAGGGGCCAAGCTGTAACTGCACTTCAAACTGCCTCAAAACTTCTGAAGGTGGGAGCCTTCACTCAAAACCGGAGGCTGATGTTTTTCTCAGCACACTTTCTTCTCAGTGCCTGACTGTAAATTAGACCAAAACAAGGTCTGAGGTCAAATGCAAACCCTTTGAGGTAAGAAACTAGCCTGGGATAGCCCTGTTTGCTTTGGTAAGGCCCATGAGTGACAGCTGGTGGCAACGTTCAGTTTGCAGGCTCAGCACAACTCCACAAGGAACTCAGCTGCACACAATGTCTAGAAGGCTCGAGTTGGCACCTGGCTGATGTTACCTGGCTCCTCTCCCTCTTCCACACCTCACTTTCTTGGCACACGTTTTCCATCTGCCCGGAATATTCATCCCGCCTCACCTCCGTTTCTGAGTTCACCTGTAACTGTAGCTTTAGAAATCACCTAAAACGATTTTCTCATCCTTTGCCAATAGTCCTCTGACACCCTAGACAATGGAACGTTCTTTGGACCCAATCTATGGCCCCTCGTGGCTCTCAATCTGCCTGCTTCAACACACCTGTGCCCTTGTCATGACGGCTTCTCCATCCTAAACTTCACAGAGGCAGAGATCATACCTGTCCCCTCCTTGCTGGGGCTGCAGACCTTGGCAAACAGGGTGACAGCTGTTCTTGAGGTGGACTGATGGCTAACTACCCAGCCTGCTTCAGACTCCCATGTATTAGACCAGAGTCGGAACAAAGCCACATGGCATTTCCCAAAACGTAGTACAAATTGTAGCATAACCTGCCTCCTGGATACGTGAAGACAAGTGAGTGGGTGGAAGGAGTCTGTACTTCCTGTACGTGATGTGCGTGGTTCGAATGAGAACGACCCCCATAGGCTCACGTACTTGAATGGCTGGTGCCTAGTTGAATTGGCAGCACTGGTTTGGAGAGGATTAGGAGGTGTGGCCTTGCTGGAGGAGGCTTGTCACTGTGTAACTGAGGGTGGGTTTTGAGAATTAAAGTCCACACCATTTAGTCATTTTACCATTCTAGTTAGCTCCCTAGCTTTTACTTGCACATAAGGATGTGAGCTCCCAGCGACTGCTCCGGCACCATCCCAACCATGCTCCCTACCGTCATGGTCATGGAACCACCCTCTGAAACCGGAAGCAAATGCCCCGTGTAAAGCTTTCTTTCCCAAGTTGCCTTGGTCAATGTGGTCTAAACACAGATCATCAAGGAGCTAGCTGGGTTCTTCCCTTTGAAAAATAGGATTTTAAAATGCAAAGCCCACAATAACAGATGGTTTGATATGAGTGAACTTTTGTTGTACTTTATCCTCTTCTTATTTAGACCGTTACCCCAAACAAAATAAAACGGTCGGTTATGACCTGAAAGCATTGTATCTAACAGGTATGTGCTCTAAAATAGGTTATAAAACATAATTTAATTAATTTTTTGAGAATTTCACACAATGTATTTTAATCATATCCACCCTCCGCTCCCTTTAACCCCTTTCCAATCCGGCCCCTCCATGCCTCCTTCTCGATCCCCAAGCTCTTTTATTTTTTAATTTATGTCATAGCCCATGGACACCAGAAGCATAAGGATAACACAAAATAGTTCATTTTAAAACATTTTTGGGTGTGGCTGTTGTTTTTCACAATAGGGTTTCTATGTGTAGCAGCCTTGGCTATCCTGGAGTTAGTGCTATAGATCTTGATGGCCTCAAACCAAGAGATCCCCTTGCCTCTGCCTCCCGAGTGCTGGGATTAAAGGTGTGTACCACATGGCTAAAAAGATTTTTAAGCAAATCAAAACTTGAGAAAAGAAATGTAATAGGACTTCTCTATCAAGATACAGAAAACACTGGAGAGGAAAGAATGTAAGAGCCATGAGGAGTGCTGTGCAGGGCCAGGCTGTCCTCTGAACATGGCAAGGTTAATACACCCACTAATTTACAGCAGTGATTATCTGCCCAAGCCCTGCACAAGGCTGGGCCCATCAACATTCCATCATGGCTGGGAGAAGTAGCTGCTGGTTCCTGGTGGAGGGGGAGTCATAAACTTTAGTGGTACAGTCCCTGGTAAGTCAACCTTGCTAATATGAAAAACATCCCCCTGACACCTCCAAGTACAGGCTCATGCAAACTATCCTAATAAAATTAAGTAGACCACAAAAATGGAGTTCCATGGAAGGGAAAGATGGGTTTAGAGAGATATGATGAAAGTGCATTATATATGTATGAAATGGTGGAAAGATGAATTATTTTTAAGGTAATGCTATCAGTGAACATTTTTATCCCTCAAGTGAGATTGATTTCAGGATTGTGTTCTGATGACAAATCCAGAGACTAGTAATAAATGAATAGATGGATAGATAGATAGATAGATAGATAGATAGATAGATAGATAGATCTGTATATAAAGATTAAAAATAGTGGAAGTGGGACATTATTCTCCAAAATATGAAGCCAGGCACAGATAGAAGTCTTGGGCTTCTAATTCTAGAGGGAAGGCCACCAGACATAAGGATGGGTGGGCAGCTGAGCATGAAGAAAGAAAGGGTCCTAATGAATATTTGTGTTTTAAACAAATGGAATGTTGACAACTTGGTCATAACCAGGTGACTTTCCCATCATTACCACACTTATGGTCAACACTTATGAATAGTTTTAAAATGTTGAGGTTGTTTGTTAAAACATATAACCTATATTGAATCACTGGGATACTAATGGCAAGAAAGTTCAAGAAAATTATAGAAAGAATTAAGAACATTTGCCCAAGGTATTTGCATTTGAATCTTCTTTTCCTTTTTCATTTCTTCCTTCTTCCTTCCTTCCCTCCCCCCCTTTTTCTCTTTCTTTCTTTTTTTCTTTCTTTCTTTCTTTCTTTCTTTCTTTCTTTTCTTCTCTCTTTCTTGCACCTTGTAAATCAGCTTATTGTGTGCAGCCTTAGCTCACCCTGGACAAACACAGTGTCGTCCGTTGTTCATTGACAGGGAAGCCAGGCAAGTCAACTGTTGCTGCCTGCATGTAGAGATGGTTTAGCCCCTGAGGAGAACCAAGACAAGGCCAAGCTTTCCAATGGGTCAGGGCAGTTTCCACAGTTTCCCTGGGTTTCGTGCAAGCTCTTTAGCTGTGACGTCAGCCATGTCCGCTGTTCAGTCTGTCCGGAGTCCATCAGCTATGAGAGGAAACGGCTTTTCAGACCTGATTTAATTTCATTACCTACCATCATTGTCATGTCACAAAGCAATAGAAACACTGGTGTTTATGGGAGTAGCTGCACACCCCGATATTTAGAACACTAACTAAGTCTAAGGAGGACCCCAACCTAAGAGATGGAACCTTACAAGCAAAAGTCTCTCATTTGGGCAAACTTTTCTTTAAGAAAAAAAAGTGAAAGGGAAAAAAAATCATTGCACAGTAGGGTACAGGAAGTCATAGACCAAGAGGCCTTGCATCTTTGATTTGGTCTCCACCCTACCACGTGACTCCACTCCTCTACTCCTCTACCTATGGAAGCCTGGAAGCCAGTTCTCTGCAATGTATTATTGCCTGGATACTCATAACATTGAGTGTCTGAGACTGCGGATTATTACCAGGAGACAGAACCCAGACCAGGGTCCTGAACTGACTTCCCATTCAATGCACCCAGAGATGCTTTATGCCTCAGTCCTAGTGTTTTCTGATCCTGACGCATTCTGGAACATTCTTGAGCTTCATGGTTACAGCTAACATTTCAATTAGAGCAAAAGATATGGAGAATGTGCATCAAAAAGAAAAAAAAAGTCTTCTTCATAGTTTGAGCATCAGTCCTGGGTCAGTTGTGATAGTTTTATTATCACAGAATATTGGCCAATGTGGTGCTCAGGGGTACTAATCAACAGAATCACTTCAATAGATAGACACACACACATACACACACGGGGGGGGTGCAAACAAATAATTCTCTTCATTGTCTTGACCTATTTCCATGAACTTCAGAAGAATAACAGGTCTCCCCAATCAGTTCAAAAGAACACCTGGTCCACTATGATCTGGTAAGTCTTGATATCTTTGTTAAAATTGTGATGGAACTTCATAATAAATTATGAACCATCATTTATTCATCCAACAAATACTACTGAAGTACCCTGTGCCTTTTACAGTTGTTGAAAGGTAAGGCGGTACATTGTATAAGATCTGTGCTCTTCTACAACCGAATTGAAGACAGAAGTGTATTCTGTGGACTTATTCAAATTCTAATTTTTAGTTTTGCTAGTCAAATGGTTATAAAAATGTCACATCACAGGGTTGCTGTGTAACCAAGGTGAGTTGAAGACATGCAATTCACGGTGTAGTGACTAATGCCCTAAGAGTCTAATAAATGCCATCAAAAATGCTATCTATACCAGGCTTAGTGGCACATGCCTTTAATCCCAGTCCTCTGTAGGCAGAGGTAGGTAGATGCTTGTGAATTCGAGGCCAGCCTGGACTACAGAGTGAGTTCTAGAGCAGCCAGAGCTACAGAGATCCTGTTTCCAAACAAATGCCAGACAAGGAAGAATAACTCCCAAGCACTGTGCTTCTCAGAACTGCAACTTCACAATGAAAGGACAATAGAGGGCACTTGGGTCTGACTATGAAGTGTTCCATGTTTCCCTAAGGAACCAACCGCTGGCTCCTGGATCAAGCAAACTCAGGACTTTCTAAGGAAAACGGTGTTATGCAAAATGCATGGAAATCCTTCACTTTGGGAGTCTGAGAAACAAATACACAACCCCTCCTCTTAACCGCTGCCCCTGGAAAGATCTCTCCACTCACTTTGTTGTCAGGTGGGATCATGTAGATGAGGTCAGCAGCCACTCAACAGCAGCATACAAAGAGCTGATGGTGTTTAAGGGGGAACTGTGCTAATTACACTGAGTTCACCAACACTAGCTTGTGTGGGCTTCCTGGAGTTCTGACTACCAGGGATACTCTGGGAAGGAGACTGCTGCATGCTACATAAGCCAGTGGAGTACCCAACAGAATGTTGTATGTCTCCTAGAGTCATTTAAATCCAGTGTCCCTGGAGTCACCCAACATGGTAAGAAATAGAATTTCCAGGCTTGTAGCAATGCAGTGAGCTTAAAGAGCAGGAAGGACAGAATCTTTGGATGATTCCATGTAGGCTAGAAAGAAAACTCAGCAGTTAAGAATTTGTGCTGCCTTTGCTGAGGACCATAGTTCAAACCCTAGAATCCACAGCAACTCTAGCTGCAAGGGATCTGCTGCCCTCTTTTGGATTCAGAGTGCACCTGCACTCACATGAGCACAAACACAGAAGCATACACACATATGTGTGCAAGTATATGTACATAGTGTTTATTAAGAGAGAGATCTTTAAATGACTATCCAAAAAAGGGTAATGTAACTGTTTCAACTATATAATCACCGTTAGGAATATTTTCTAACAGAGCCTCTCTGCTGGTGCAAAGAATTACAATCAGACCAGATTAAGGCAAATTTTAAATGCCTGAGTTTAATAGATGGCAGACTCCCCTGGTTGCCAGGAGCCTGGCAGAAGGAAGACAGAGGGAGCGCATATGCAACCCCAAAGCCACGTGTTCCTTCTCTGGGTGGCCTCCTAAATACCCTGTGGGGGGGGGTCAGCATTTGGCAGGCTGGGAGTTGGAGTCCAAGTGCTTGAGAGGCTGGGAGTTGGAGTCTGGACCAACAATCACCTGCTCAAAAGATCCAATTTCCATGAACAAACACCAACCCTAAGCATGGGAGACACAACCTCCTGCCAGAGCATCAAGGACATGGGGAGCCATGTTGTCCTTAGCTTGCTGCTCCTTTGCTGGGCAAAAGAGGGTCTGAGGAAAATGTGGCTGTCACTCAGACCTATTCAGAAATGTTTATCAGTATTCTCCTGCATCTTTGTTTCAGTGACCTCTCTGAAGCCTGAACAAAACCTATACCTCATCATTCTCTCCACTGACTGACTGCCTGCTTTGAACACCCTATGCCCAGTCATAAGTAATTTTCTCCTGAAGATAACTTACTGTATTAAAATCTCATGCTTTTACCTGCACACCCTCTGGTTACTTCTTGCAGTAACCTCCAGCACCCTGACCCCACGGGTGTCTTCTAATCACAGAGTGGCCTGTGTTTGGTGAATCCCACTGATAGCAATGTTCCTTGATACAGCTTACAGGACCTGCAGTGTCCTGCCAGTCCAGATCCATTCAATCCCACCCCTTAGGACTGTCCTCTGAAGTAATACAAGACACAGTGCCCCTGCCCTTACTGTCCCCTAGCACCAGCGTGAAGTTGAATTCCACTTAGCATCATGCTTAATAAAGGCAGATCAGTTTTACATGTTTCGCTCCAGTCTCATGGAGCGTGTTTGCCTGGATTCTTTTCTTTGCTGGGTGCTGCTGGGTGGTAGCACTGCCAACTGTAGTTGGTAGGTTTCCTTCAAAGCTTGAGAAACATTTCATTCATAAACTCACAGCAGGGACCTGGTAAATGCTTCTGTGGACAGGGTGGACAGAGAATACCTGCCAATTTGGGAAACCAAAAGATAGCTTTTACCCACATAGACGCGTCTCCTCTGATTTCCAGGACAGACCAGCTTATCAAGAAACCATCTTTCAACAAGGACTAGAAATCCTCTCTGATATTCTTTTTGCCATGAGGTCGAAAATCCAGCCGAAGCTCATATGACTCTTGAAGAATTTTGTTTTTCTCTGATTTTCACTGGAAATAAAGCAAGCGGTGCCCATGAAAGCAAGGATGTCCGCGGTCCTTCACAGAGCTGCGCACAGGCTTACAGGAATGTGAGGGGCGTGGTGGAAGATCACCCAAATCCCAGCTCCGAGACACTTCTTCTGCTCCGAGGCAAAACTGTTTGTAAAAACTTTTCTTTTGATTTTTGTTATCCAAATAATTCCAGCTTAAATTGGAACTCAAAATATTAATCTGATAATGACACCGTTGAGACACATTCTCTGCCGCCTGATCTCAAATGACTTACAAGGCTTTACTTTCCCCATTTTCTGCATTCCTTTCCAGCTCGGGCTTTTGCTTGTGTTTAACAAGGACCGCCCCTCCCCCACCCCACCACATCCACCATCAGGGAGGTAAAAAGGACCCTAAAATGGGCGTCTTAAGATGATTACTATGTACTTGGGAATATCCTTTAATTTAAATTTTGTTTTATTTTATTTTTAGCTTCAAAGCTTTCACGGGAATGAACACCTGTCTTTCCTGGCAGGATAAGAAATTGCCAGGTACCTGGCACACTTTGTTTTGTCAAGTCCTCAGACAGTGACACTGTGCATAGAAGTCGCATTTTAATTAATGATCAAAGCAAAGGACACCTGTAACGCTGGGCTAGACTTCTCAAGTCTTTGATTTTAGGTTCACAAATGGAAAAAAAAAACTTTGAGTCTTCATGCACTTCCCTTTCCTTGAAGACTGAGTTCATTCTGTTTTGCAAAGGCAATACATTTAGCCGATCTGAACACTGAAGTTACTGTGTCCATTTCCAGGGGACAACAGAGCACAGCTGGAAAGCTGCTGTTGCAGGGCGATTGGTTGTGGCACAGGGAACTAGGGCATGAGAGCGTCAGGTGAGTCTCAAAAGCCTTGATCCACAGCTCCTTATTACTATGTCATTATGAAGAAGAGGACTACTTGAGATTCACCGAGTAACTCCAAAGTAATTTCAAATATAATTCACTATATCAGAGAAACTAAAACATCTAAACGTTGAAATAGCGATGTGTTGATGGTACACCCTACACATGTAGATATATTTTGCTACATAAAAAATATTAGTACTTAATTATTAATATAACCCAAGTTCATGAGTATTGACACATTAACATAGGTAAAACTGAACGAATGAATGGATAAAGACACTGTGATATATAAATGTGTTTATGTGTGTGTACATACATGTTTATTTATTTATATATACGTACATACACTAGAGTCCTATTCAGAGGTCAAGAATGAATTCATGCCATGTGCAAGAAAATGGATGGAACTACAGCTCACCATGGCAACCGAAATAAGATCAGAAAACACTTTTTCTCAAAGGTTAAATCCTAAAAATGCTGACAAAAGAGCCTGCTGTCCAGAGATGCTGTGTCCCAAGGGAGAAAAGAGCCTGCCATCCAGAGATGCTATGTCGCAGGGGAGAAAAGCGCCTGCCATCCAGAGATGCTGTGTCACAGGGGAGGAAGAGGTGTGAACAGGCAGGGGTGTAAAGGCGGTCAAGATAAGCTATAGGTGTGCAAAAAATGCCCAATTGAAACTCATTGTTTAAACAACTAATATATACTAATAAAAATTAGAGTGCTTTTAGAATGTATTTGTATCACAAAGCATTTGAGTTACATATGATCATAATATATAGCCTGTGATGTTAAGCTTCTTATATGAACACACATATCAATAATTTCCATGGAGAGAACAGGACTACTGAGATTTGTTGGGTTTGCACCAATGTGTGTCAGTAGCTTGGAGTCTCTAGTAACAAGCTGAAATCATACTTTACATATATTATAGGTGAAAAAACAAGAAGCAAAAGGTATAAGGAATAAAACCCAGAAATAGCCCTTCATATTTTGTCGCATACAGGGCCATAACTTAGTTATTTTTCTTACAATTAGCCTGACATTTTTTGACATTTTTCTTTACCGTTACCATTGTTAGTGAGAACCATCTAAAATGAACATCCTAGATTTGTGACAATTCTCTACTATTTGATCATTTCTAAATTTCTGCTAGGCATAACATATTGACATGAATGCTTTAATGCCTTGAACTGTTTGGAAGGTTCATTGTGCTTGGTTAGCAAGTCACCTCTCTGAAGGGCACTCCAGGTTACAGGGCCCTTAGTGACATAGCCAGCACCCACTATGACACCCTTGACAGTAAAGGACACTCCTTTCCATTCCTCACCATCAGCTGATATTTGAAACATCCTCACACTTTGGATCACTAAACTGAATATTTTCCTGTTTCCTCTTTTATTTTTCAGGTATTCTTACTGACAAGAATCCAATCACTGGCATACCAATTCTTTATATTTAAGAGGCATAGCTCCTCAACATTGGGTCTGTTGTGGATACTTCTCGATATTTAAATTTGTTTTAATTTATCAGTGAAGTTTGTTGGTTTGTTTGTTTTGTTGTTGTTATTGGTAATGATGATGTTTCAAGACAGGATTTCTCTGTCTAGCCCTGGCTGTTCTGGAACTTACTCTGTAGACAAGGCTGGCCCAGAACTCAAAAGATTCACCAGCCTCTGAGTGCTGGAATGAGCGGTACATGCCACCACCACCCAGGCTCAATGAAGTTTTTAAAACATAAAGACAAAAAAGTGTTTTTGGTCTTGTGAAAGAAAGCCCACTTATCTTTCCCCTATGAGTCCTGCCATGGTGTCTTATCGTGGAAAATCTTTCCCCACTAGGAAATAAATATGTCCTATGTTTTATTACTGTTTATTTACTTTAGCTCCAACTAAATTCATAACTGTTTCAGTTGAATAATTTTTGTACCAAACCCGGAGCTTTTGTTCATCTGCCAGTGTCCACATTAATTTTCAGGAACTGCTAAGGCAGATTCATACCCGAGGTGAGAAACCCTGAAACACCACAAAGCTGCTCTGGCTGGGCTTCTGGGGCTCCTGGTCCCCCACGGTAACGAGAAGTCACAGTCTGGGCTACCAGGAACTGTAACTTTTCATGGAGTAATAATCTAAGTAAAATGACGTCTCTGTGTCTCTGGAGGCTAATCTTCCAACTCAGTGCTATGATTTAAATAGAGGAAAATGGAGCCACATGTGTCCCTTTAAGAGAAAATCTGATGAAAACTCTCAGCTGGGTGTCTGTTATGAGGTCACTGAATTAGAAGCAGCTCTTGACATGGTTTGAAGAAAGCGCCCTTAGAGTTTAATTGATCAACGTGGCACAATGTGCAGAAATCAGAATCCCTTGCCCTTGCTGACCTGTCTATTATAGAGGGGTAAGGTGCAAGTGTTTAAGGATGGAGGTTAGGATGGTACTCAGAAGAGATGCAAAGGATGGAGGTCAGGATGGTACTCAGAAGAGATGCAAAGGATGGAGGTCAGAATGGTGCCCAGAAGAGATGCAAAGAGTGGAGGTCAGGGTGGTGCCCAGAAGAGATGGAGATCAGGGTGGTACTCAGAAGAGATGCAAGGGATGGAAGTCAGAATGATGCCCAGAAGAGATGCAAGGGATGGAGATTAGGATGGTACTCAGAAGAGAATTATCAGTTTTGCACCTGACCATCATAAAAAGAAAGCTGCTAAGAGAAACTTCAAGTTCAAAACTAGAGCCCTAAGAACTAGCCAATCTTAAATCAAATGAACTATCAAAGATATTAGAAGCAACATGCATTTTGCTCAACACCAGCCATGCCTTATCTGATGTTCCTTCTGGCTCAGAACCTCCTGAATGTCCATGGGAAGCTATTCACTCCAAACTCTTTATTCATCTTGAAGCCAAATGTTGGGATCTGATTTGATTTTCTAAAAAGCAGGAAGGAGATAACCTACCGAAAAACAATCTGTCCACAATAACAATAGAAAGAAACTCAAGAGAGTTGGAAATCCAAAATGAGGCTGAGGGTGGAGCTTAGCAATAGAATACTTTTCCTAGCATGCTTGAGACCCCCAGTTCAAGCCCCAGCACCACAAAATTACTGAATGAATGAGCGGTCAATGTCAAAGTGGGGTTGTAGTGAAATGAGAATGAGAATTAATGGGTTTCACTTTAAAATGCCTGGCGTGCGGAAGGAAGGAAGAGAGGAAAGAGATGGATGGAGGAGTGTTTCTCAAGGGACTTACCACTCAGTACAAACTCAACTTAATTTTCTATAAGCATAGAAATAAATAAGGCTTTGCTGGCTTATAGCCATTCTGTTGCTTCAATGTTTGCCCAGGTTACCATGGTACAAACTACAGTGTTGGACCTCTTGTGATGGTACAACATGTATTATCCAGGTTATTCCTGCATGGAATCATAACATCCGGTGTAGCACAGTACGTCTGGGTGTCCTGTAGTCTGGTCTATGCATCCTATGTTAAGTCAGAGCACCTTATTATGGGAAACAAATGTCCTTCATTATCACATTCTATTAACCCCATTCCTAAAATCCTACCGGGGTGAGGAAGGCAATGAAGGATCAGGACTTCATTCTCTGGGGTAAACGGAGGCATGGTAAATTAGCAGAGCCTTCTATTCCTGGATCACATTAAACTGACCCTCTCTTCCCAAGGCCTTCCACTCCAATCCTGGAGTCCCTTAGGAGCAGAGCCAGTTGGGGGCTTGGTGCTTGTCTCCTAAGGAAGGCTGAGTGAATACCCCCCTGTGAGGGTGCTCATTTATCAGGCTCCTGAGCCAAAAACACCTAGCACAAGTATTAAACCTGCACGAAAGGAGACAGTGGATGCAGAGGAACCCGCACAGACAAACCCACCCAAGTCAAGTCTCTGAGAGCCTGTCACCTGGTATCAGTCCTCCTCAGGGAGGGCTCCCTCCCCCCAAACCCACCCCTTCCTACCCTTCACAAGTCTTCAAAGACAGGGAATCCAAACCGGCACTGTCCAAAGGTGCCCGCTTAGCTTTCTCTTGATCTTCCTTCTCGAAATCTCCCTTTGAACGGGACTTACACATGCAGAATGAATAGAGATTAAGGGCAATTATGGTTTTTGTTTTGCTCTTAATGGCCCATGCAACCCTGAAATTTGCTCGTGAAATCTATGGCTAATACTGCGTTATTGCCTGCCTCATCCGTGGAGTGCCACATTTCATTGCTTCCCAAAGCCAGTTCTGCCATTTTCTTTCAACTTCACTCCAAAGCTTTCCTTTTCATGTGCTTTAAGTGCTGGGCACCAAGGCTAAGAATTAAAATATCCCAGAGCTTGGAGAGGAGGGGGGAA
This sequence comes from Microtus ochrogaster, assembly GCF_000317375.1. NCBI lineage: Eukaryota > Metazoa > Chordata > Mammalia > Rodentia > Cricetidae > Microtus > Microtus ochrogaster. The sequence goes on from NC_022019.1 coordinate 6,920,363, forward strand.
TGAGAAGTTAAGATTGCCCAACGAAATCCCTTGCCCACCCGTGATTCTACTCATTTGAAAAAGCAAAGGCCAACAGCAGAGATAGAAAGAACTGGAAACACATTCCGGGGCTTTAGCAGTGATGCCTGTGCCACAGATGGAGTCTGGCTGCTCTGTTATCTTTGTCTGCCTTGACAGACTGTGGAGGGAAAGGCCCCCGAGAACCCATTCCATCGATAGAGAACTGAGGGTTGGGAAGATTTCACTTTGAATAAATATTTGGTGCTCAGGCTGTCTCGGTAATCTCCCCACACAGCAAAAGCCTCACCAGAAAAAAAAAGGGGCATGACAAAAAAATTAGGTAGGTGCCAAAGTGTCCTGTAGTGTGGGAAGGTGTGAGACATTTCCTGGTCCAGACCTTTGGCCCCCAACACCCCACCTCCTCACTGGGGACATGGTTGGGTCAATTGCCCACGCTGTTTGTCAAAAACAAATGAGAATTGTTCCCTCTGCTCGTGGTCACACATGAGCCGTCTTTCATGGGCAGATTTCATGACACAGAAACAAATAAGTAGCTGGGGAATGAGTAATAAATTTCCTCTGTCGGAGTGCATTGGTGTGACCCTAGGCATGTTGTCGCCAAGCCTGCAGGACCGGGGACCTGTGGGAATGGGCTCAGCCCGGGAATCCAGAGCCTGGCCTTTCTCTCTTCATTTCCATAGACGTAGCGACATTAGTCTGCAAATTACTCACTGTTTGTGGTTAGAAGATGACTGATAAATGGCTGAAGAAGTTTGAGCTTATACAACAATGTCTCAAACACATTTGTGTGGATTTCTTTGATTCTAGTGTATTTATTATGTGTTCCCATATCACATATACAGACACTTCTATATAAACACATAAAGCGTATGTACATGAATACGAATTATCTTCTAATTTTAGCAGTATTTAGTAGGAGTCTACAGCATGTGTGAAGATTGATGGAGCTAACACTATGTTAAACAGCTGTCCCTTAGTCTCAAGAAACATGCTACCCACAAGATTTATTTACCCAGCACATCCAAGTAGATCTATGAACAATTCTGTAATGACTGCCAATCCAGTTCTCCTCTGTCAGAATCCTGCTACTCTTTACAAACCATTTATGTCTACTTCGCATCCTAACCCTTCAAAGACAAGACTCCTTCTCTCACCAGTGGAACGGAAGTAATAAAATAGAAATTAGTCCACCTGTGCCTCCCCAAGACAGCCAGCTGATGGACGTTGACTGCAGGCCCCCTTTCTGGGAACTCATAGTTTTGCTCGATCTGGAAGAAAACAAAAAGGTTGCAAGACACAGGATCTGAGGGCATTCTGAGCCCCCATGTGTGCTATGGAGACCATGATTTCCTATTCGGAGTACGAACAGGTGAGGCTGGGAAGTGAATAATGAGTAACCTCTGCCACAGGCTGCAGTGCCACAGGCCACTGGGATGACTCAAAAGTAGCCCCTGAGTTGGACTTGAGCCTTGTCATTGACACTCTGCCAACTGTTAGGGACTCCAAGAAGTAAGACGGGACTCCAAGAAGTAAGCTTGAATCTGATTCTGAACCAAAGAATCAGAGGGTCAGTGAAACACATCCTAAAAATGTATCCCAGCTTAGCAAAATGGCTCATTGATAGCCAGGGTTTCTTTATGGTATGGTTGTGCCTCCTCATCAAGGCTAGGGACTGAATGAACATGAGAACATGGAAGGAGATGACAGGTTCTCCACAGACAAGCCTGCATGCTAGCCCTCTACCCCGATACTGCCTGCCCACCCTCCACCCCTAGACTTCCTGTCCAAGGGCACTCAGCACATGTTTTCATCACACACAAAATGGCGAAAATGTCTGTGAATAAAAGCACTGGCAAGGAAGGCTTCCAAGAGAACAGAGATAAGGCAGCTCGTCAGAAATTCCAGTGATGCCACCAGTTATGTGCCTTGAAGTTAACCTCCTTAAATCTTAGTCTCCTGGAATATAAAATCTGAGCTCTAATAACACATGCCTCAAGGACCTCCATAGTGAGCCTTGCGACTCAAAACCCTGTCACTTGGTCCACACAGGGCAAGGCTACTCCATGTCTGCCCCCAAATTCATGTCATGCTGCAAACAGGCACCACAAGGACCAAGCTGATAGTCACAGATTATATAGACATCTTGAAAAAGTAGGCCTATTGTAAGTTCATGGTAGAGACTGGAACAAGCTTCATGGGCCTCAGAGATGTATTTGCAAAACAGGTGTTTTTCGGTTGATTCTTCAAGGTAAAATGCATATACACAGAACATATACACTCATGTGGGATCAACACTATAGACTGCGGTAGACACTTGAGGGAAAGGCAGCCTCACTATGGCGTTGGCTACATATGGCCACCTGCAGATGGCCAAAAAACTAAGAGGTTGATGGAGCCACAGTTTGCCATCTTGTATACCTCTCTGCCCTTCAAATGAGGAAGGTCTTATTTCAAAGCACCATTTGGTCCCATTGTGGCCCGTGCTTCACAAACCATTGAGGTAATGTTTATTCACCCCTCACTTTAGCAACTATTTATGAGCAGTGTTTATAAGTTCCCGTGAGCACCCGGTGGTTATTAGTGCTACGCAAACCAACAGCCGTCAACACTGGTTAATCTAGACAGAACACAGGGGTAGCTCCAACCCAGCATGTGATAGTCTGTCTCTGGGTTTATTCAAGTGTAATGCACCTTTAATGTCAACTTAGATTTTTCAGCTCCCTTCACAAGGCTCGCAGTAATTATAGTCAACAGGGAAACTGAACTCAGCCCAAGAAGAAGCCCGACAGGAAACCGTGGGGGGAAATTTCAAAACAAGACACAAACTCCTGTCAATTTCCAAAAACAAAAACAAAAAGGGTTAGAAAAAAAGAAGTGAAACTTGCCCAGTGTGATAGAATACGAGGAATGCGAAGCCGTGTGTTGGGCGACACTGCCAGGGCTTTTTTGGCGAAAGGATGGGTACCATCCCGGGCTGGGACTAGCCTGGCATGAGCCCGGACCACACTTTCTCCTCCAAGGCGAGTGTGCGAGCCAATCATCAGCTTATTTTTGGCCTCGCAGTTAATGATCTGTTGGTGCCCACTTTTCTCTTTGTCACAACAACTGGGGCTGCAGCTGAGGCACAGCTGGCCTCTCTCTCGCCCAGGCCTATAATTTACTTTAACAGCTTTAGGGACAAGAGGAAATGGCAGAGTGCCCCGGAGCCCCACACTTGCTTCAAAAATTAGTTCCGTACCATGCTGTATATACTCACAAGTATTTTAGGCAAACAGTGTAGGCAGGTCTGACCCATGTGAGCGTGGACACTGCTGGCTCGGGGCTGCTGGAAGGCTGGGTTGCTTTGGAGAACACGGGGGAAGTGGGATGAGCGACTGAGTCAATAAGCTCTGTGTGTGTGCATGTGCGTGCATGTGTGTGTGTGTGTGTGTATGAAAGTGTGTGTTCATATATGAGTGTACTGTGTGTGTGCATGTGTGTGTGAGATTGTGTGTACGTGTGTGTGCATGTGAGTGTATTCATATATGAGTACGTTGTATGTGTGTGCATGTGTGTGTATGTGTATGAAAGTATGTGTATTCATATATGAGTATACTGTGTGTGTGCATGTGTGCATGAGAGATTGTGTGTACGTGTGTGAAAGTGTGTGTGCATGTGCGTGTATTCATATATGAGTACGTTGTGTGTGTGTGCATGTGAATACGTTAGTACATGTGTGAGTGCATGTTTGTGTGAGACTGTATGTGTGTGAGTGTGTGTATGTGAGTATGTCGGGGGGGGGAAGCTAGCAGCATGCTTCCTGAGTGAGTGGATATGAATAAAGTTTTCCCTGCTAGCTTAGAAACTAGTAGGATTTAATATTCTTTTGTTTTTCATTTACATATTTCTAGGTTATAGCTGAATATTATAAATATGTATAATGGGCAAAAGAGAGTTACCATCATTTCCATTCCCTTAAACTCATCATTTCTCTGGGTCGAGAAACTCTGAATTGAATTCTTGTAAGGTGTTCGTTTGTCTGCATGTGTGTATGTGGTGCGTGTGTGCACATCTATGGGATCTGTGGGGACACACGTGTGGGTGTGAGTGAGCATGCAGATGTATGAGCGTGAACCTGCTTCTGGGGCTCTGAAGTTGATATGAGACGCCTTGTTAGTCCGCCTCCACTTTACCAAGGCCTCCTGCTGAACTTGGACCTCACTAGCTGCGGCTGTCATGGGTGGTCAGCTTGCCACAGAAATCCAGTCACCACCTCCTGGGGGTCGGGATTGGCCAGTTTGCCTCAGATATCCCATCACCACCTCCTGG
>NC_022019.1:6924825-6932289 GCF_000317375.1 Microtus ochrogaster
CTGGGGGTCGGGATTGGCCAGTTTGCCTCAGATATCCCATCACCACCTCCTGGGGTGTGGGATGGCAGTTGGACCACCATGCCTGCCTGTTCTTTCTTGGGGATCGGAGCTCCAGATCTCAGGCTTGTAGGGCAAACATTTTACCCACTGGCCTTCTCCCCAGCCCTTCTTCTAGCTTCTCCTGAAATCTCTGACAAGTTGTTGGAAACCATGGTGCTCCCTCTGTGCTGCAGGAGAAACACACTGACTATATGTGACTTTCTGGACTACATGAGGCATTCACTGTCGCAGACCCCCCCATCTTCAGCGTGCTTCCCTCTCCCCAGACTGACTGCCCTCTTCTGCTCTTTCCAGGAAGTCACCTTTCTCACACAGTAATCCTCTTTCTGTGTCTGACTTTATTCAATACAATGTCCTCTCTATTGTCACACATGGCAAACCTTCATCCCTGTGGCTGAACAGTATCTCTTAAGGCATTTTCCTTATCTGCTCCTTCTACAAATGTGCATCAGTTCTGATCACAGGCCTGAAGTGGAAGAGCAGCAACTCCCACCCCTCACCCCACGTAAGCCACGCCTTAGAAACACAACTGTGGCCTCAAGTTGACTCAGCTTCTCAATCTCTCCCTGGGACTTTAAGACTGTCCCTGGAGGTGGCAAAATGAAAGGAGTTTCTGTGGGATGCAAACCCGTTTGTTTCCTATGCCCAGCTCACAGTGTCCCCACTTGTGATACCAAGTCAGCCGATCACGTGTCCATGTATCCAGCATGGAGAAGCTCTGGACTTCAGGGTCCCTCACAGGCTATTTAAGCTTGGGAACAAAGGCGATGAAGGAGTGAGGCAGAGCCCAGGTAGCTAGAAAGGCTGTAGCAGTGGGCGGGAGCTCCTTGTCATGGCGACTCTTGGTTGTCAACCTGAGTGGTCTGGAATCAATTAGGAGCCATAGCTCTGGGCAGGTATGTGAGGGTATCTAGTGGAAGGAGGAGCTGAGGGAGTGAGACCCTCCTCCAGAGTGGACAGCACCTTCCCTCAGCAGCCCAGATAGGAAGGGGTCCCAGGGGAAAGCAGCGCTACTATTGGGCGCACACCTACACTCCTGGCTTGTGTGTGCCTCTCCTCCATTGTTGCTGCCACAGCCATCCGCCTCTGCTAGCATCCGAACCCTCCTTCTTCAGTCTCCCAACAGGGACTGAAGGCCAGCAGCTCTCCAGAAATCCTCGCTGAAACCATCAGCTTCATGAACTGAGCAGTTCCTGGGGCCTCTCCAGGATGCAGAGAGCCACCGTATCATATGAGCCAACCTCATAAATCCCCTTTGTAATACAGATTTGTCTATTAGTTCTGCCCTGTAGAGAACCCTGGCTAGCACACTGACCCAGGAGATTTTCAAGAACCGAGGGGCTGTCACTGTCTCAGGTAGTGTAGTGCAGCCTTTCTCTTATGCTTCCTTTTCCATAGGCGGTGGCTGGTGGCTTTGGACTTGGACCTTCAGGGGAAGGTGTTGTGAGGAGGCCCCTCATAGTAGGAGAGTGAGTAGCAGGTCACCTGACAAGCATTCCTGGGGCAGAAGGGTGGGAGGGTAACAGCACGAGGAACTTCACTGCAGCTCTGGGAACTCATGGTTCTTCGTGTGTTCTTGGCACTGGAGACTGAGTGGCAGCACGGCATAGGACATCAGACAACAGAGCCTGAAGCAGCTCATCCGGTCACTGGCCACTACTCAGTCACAACTGCCCAGGCAAATTCTGCCTCCTTTGGAACATTTCTGTGTTAACCCCTTCATTTTCTATAGCCTACATAGATGCCATATTTTTCCTTTTAAAATGTTCGCCTCTGACTTAAAATATTCACATGGCCATCACAGTGCTCTCATGGCCCTATGCTCCCACGGCCATCATAGTGCTCCCACGGCCATCACAAGTGCTCCCACAGCCATCACAGTGCTCCTACAGCTATCACAGTGCTCCCAAGACTATCACAGTGCTCCTTTTGCCACCACAGTCATCACAGTGCTCCCAAGGTCATCACAATGCTCCCACAGTCATCACAGTGCTCCCGTGTCCATCACAGTGCTACTACAGTCATCACAATGCTCCCACGGCCATCACCCCATGCCTCATTGATCCCACCCTTTGTATTTGTCCTTCTTAATTCATTTGAAACTCCTCTTTGGGGCTCACCAAGGATACCCACATCACTTAACTTATCAGGCCATCTTGATTCTCAGTTTACATACCTGCAACCTTTAGGTGAGATGATGTCATAATTAAATGCCGAGAATCCTGGGACCAGATGGTCGGGTTTCAATACAGGCTCCGATGCTTGTGAACTATGGAGCTGGGCAAGATTATTTACTTCTGGACTTTGCTTCTCATCTGCCAGGAAGAAAAAACTCCCAGGAAGCTGATAGGGATGCAACAAATCAGGGTGTTGAGGTCTAAGAACAGTGACTAGCCTGCCAGGATCCCTGGCAGTTCCAATTGTACTAATTAAAAAATTCAGCCGCCTTTAATTCCTTTCACTTCCAGTATACCTGATCCACATGATTTCCTGTCTGCTACTCCTTGGGCTCCTTCGCTGGCCATCATTTCCTCAGTCCTAATTTACTGAGGTTGCATCTAAACCCATGCCTTCATGCACCATCAGTAAGTTATGCCAGAGGTTCCAACCCAAACTAGAAGCTGTGTAGAAATTGCTTCCTTGATATCTAGATCCCCAGATATCTGAGAATGCTCAGATTCAGGCTTTCTTCCTGTCCCGATAGCCACTGGGGTCCTCTCACCTTAACCGAGGTTTCTGCCCATATACTTTCTCCAGAGACACCCATGGGCTCTTCTTCCTCCTCGATCAAGTCTTTGCTTAGGTGCCATCCTCTCAGTGAGGGATTCTATGATTGTCTCATCTAAATTTAAAGTTCCCTCCACTCCACCATGCCCTGCTGACCTCTCCTGCCTTGTCCTTCTCTGTGTGGCACTTGCTAATTCCAAGTGTACCAGATATTATCTACATAGCTGCTAGTCTGCTGTCCCGATGAGGCCATCAGCTCCAGCTGGAGGAAGACTTTGTCCCACGCTGCTTACTGCCGGTCTCCAGCCCCTCTCCTGATCCATAATTAAAGGCTGGGGACATAGTTCTCAAATGAATACATGAAGCATAAGCAAATGATTAACATGGAATCACAAAGCCTGGGGAAAGCAAGGTTCTACAAGGATCCACTGCAGGTCTTCCCTATTGGGGCCCACAAGACTATACAATAATGTACATCTGACAGATCCATAAAGGCAGACCCACAACTTATGGGGCACCCGTTTTGCATGGCTGTTGGAAGACTTGTCTTTAGGGAAAGTCACTGTCATAGCTGTAGAAATCTTGTGAAACCATGATTCTTCCCTTCGAAATGGGATTCATTCCCAGAACACCTCAGCAGTGTGACTTCTGCGCTGGCGGCAGAATGACTTTGCTCCATTCCCCCACACTGTGAGGCCTTAGAGGGATAACATTCACTCTTTGTTCTAACAGTCAAATTTATATAGAGCCAGTTCCACAAGATTACCTGCAAACAGGCCATATAGAAATTTCTAGAGAAGACAGGCACTGAGCAGGAAGACAGCATGTTCCGTCTTTGCTAACAAACAAATCTAGGCGCCCCCAAAGCTGGTTATCACAAAAGATGAGGAGAATGGGTGATTCCAGGATTCAGGGATGTTTAGTAACTTTATCTAATGGTTTGGGACATCAGGAACTTCCCCTTGGATGCTGGCTCTTTCCTGGGAGCTGTCACCTGTTCTGGAGCACAGCTTTGTCAGGTTCTACCTGCTCTTTTTGTGATTTCTATATGTATATTAACATTGTCCTTGCCTATGGAATTTTCCAACTATGTCTGTGAAAACTAGAAACCTTGTGGATCTCACCCCTTATTCTTTTCTTCTTCTTCTTCTTCTTCTTCTTCTTCTTCTTCTTCTTCTTCTTCTTCTTCTTCTTCTTCTTCTTCTTCTTCTTCTTCTTCTTCTTCTTCTTCTTCTCGCTACTTCTTCAACCTCTTCCCCTTACTCTCCTTTCTTCTCCTTATTCTTCCCCTCCCTCTTCTTCTCTGTGCTCTTCCATTTCACTTTCTCCCCTTGCATGAAAACTAAAGAACATGCAGCAGCAACACACTTGAGTTAAATTTTTTTACCCTCAGATCCTCACCTGCCATAGACATCCTGTTCTGAGCCCTAAGGGGCTACTGAGGTTGGTACCCAAGGGCCCCGATACTTCCCCATCCATGGGCTTTCTAGGTACTACCCTCAAATAAGTGACATTTAAACAAAGAAAGCATGAAACCTTGTCCTATAGAGTAGGAGGGTGAGAGGAATCATTGTAAAGGCTGCGTTCACCTATGGCCCTGCGGATACTTGCTTGAGATTAGCAAAGACCTTACTTATAATATCAGTAGTGCGATATTAGAGGGATGTGTGAGGGACAGGTCACACCCCACCTGTTGGCCTTTGTCAGGATTTATCTTGAATGAAATGGTCTTGAATGTGATAGAACCAGGTGTTTGAAAGGCTGCTGCTGAGAAGGGAGAATGCTCGAGGCTGAGCCCCTGGCAGCAGCCTCTGAAGAAAACTGAGCAGGTCACTTGGCTTCCAGCAGAGGAAAGGTAAATTCTGAAGGTTTGATGAAGCGTAACTGAGAACATCCCCACTTCTGAATTAGCAGGTGAGCGATTAGGTGAAGTCACCACTAGAAGAGGGAGAAGAGGACATGGAAAGAAAAGTTTAGTTTGAACCTAAAGCCTACATGAGTTTGTTTCCCATTGTGAAGTCTTTGAGCCACTACATGCTCCCCCTGCCCCCATCCCCCACACACACATCGAATTCTCCAGAAATTTATTAACGACAGACTTTAATTTTCGCTCTGCTCATCCCTATTGCCCATTGTCCTTTAAAAATCTAGCTTTTAGTTCTTTGCCCAGATTTTGGCTACCTGCTCTGTATACTAATAACAAAACCCCAGTTGCTCTGAGGAAGGGTGGATTCTAGGCCTGACACAGGGCATGCCAGAGGAGTCGGAAGTGTGCCAGAGTTCCAGGCAGCACTCAGAAACACACTCAACAAGGGACACATACATCATAGAAGGCTCCCAAGGGCTGAAGCTCAGACCCTGTGAACAAGTAAATAAGAAACGCAGTATGGCCTATAACCCGTGATATAAAATAATAACCCGGCAGAGTGGGAAGGAATCTTTAGTAATTGCTAGCATTCATCACTGATCCACTAAGAGCTGTTCTAAACCTTGTTCACTCAGCCACTTAATTCTTTCCGCAGCCAGACTGGTATTGAGAGGAGGGGAAGATTATTGGTTTCCCAAGTTTACACAATTAGCCAATGGCAAGGCCAAAACCAGAATTCAGCTCATCTGGCTACAGACCTCACATGGTTAGGTAAAGAATTACCTGACATTGATCGCTTTGGTAACAGTCTCTTCCACTGTGGCATTCAGCCTTCTTATCACAGATAGGGTGCTCCCAATATCATAGCACAGCCTGGTCATCATGGGTAGGGTGCTCCCAGTGACATAGCACAGCCTGATCATCATGGGTAGGGTTTCCAGGTGTCATAACACAGCCTGATCATCACGGGTAGGGTGCTCCAGGTGTCATAGCACAGACTGATCATCACGGGTAGGGGACTCCAGGTGTCATAGCACAGCCTGATCATCATGGGTAGGTGCTCCCGGTGACATAGCACAGCCTGATCATCACGGGTAGGGTGCTCCCAGTGACATAGCAAAGCCTGATCATCATGGGTAGGGTGTTCCAGATGTCATAACACAGCCTGATCATCACGGGTAGGGTGCTCCAGGTGTAATAGCACCATTCATGGTTGGCTGGCATGGGTCAGAAAGACCTCTCTGGTCAGGTAGTTTAGTGCTTCTGTTCTCTACTTAATATTTTAATTGTTGTTTGACAGTTTCATACATTTACATAATGCATTTTAGACTTTAAAAGGGGGCAGACACTCACATATGTTTATATGCGGAGGTCAGAAATTAATTGTCCAGACTGTACTCTCCTTCCTCTGTGTAGGTTCTAGGAGTCAAACTTAGGCTGACAGGCTTGGCAAGCGAGCACCTTTATCCACCATGCCATCTGCCTACTCTTTAAAACCAACTTAATCCTTTTTTCTTGAGCAGCCCACTGATTGGCCGGGGAGCCTAAGTTGGAGTCAGGTTGTCTCTGTGTTGAGAAAGAACCAGTGTTTCCTGAGATGGTTCTTAAATTGCCCCAGGGACACAGTTTTCTCATCACTGATCTTTCCAACAGCAAAGCTTTGCCCCTCCTCACATGGCCTTGTCTATGCTATTCGTGTGTGCTTTAAGAAAGTAAAACTCAGCATATTGGTGCGAGTCATGCAGCCTGAGGCAGGAAAACTGGCAGAAATTTTAGGCTATCCTGGTGAGACTTACAGATCATTCAAGCTCAGATATATATGATTCAGAGCTGAGCTCTTCCAGGTTCAGCCAACTTCAACTTCATAGGGAGCAGAGAAAGTCAAGGATACTTCTGGGGGCCACAGTTGATGGTGGCCCTCAGCAAGCACACAGAGTGTGAGGACTGCTTCCGTGTGTCAGTATGACAAGGCTATGGTACCCATTTGTGTAGTTAAACACCAATCTTAGGGAAGGGACTTCTTAGGTTCATTTAATGTTTACATTCAGGGACTTTGAGTGAAGTAGACTGCCCTTCATAATATGGGTAGGCCTTATTCAATCAATTAAAGTATTAGTGCACAAAGGCCCTAAGTTTCCTGAAGAAGGAGGGATTTGATTTCAAGACTGAAACATGGAGGCCCTGCTCAAGTTTATAGCTTGCCTGACATAGCCTGCAGTTTCAAATCCAAGACTTCAATCTCAATTCTTACTTGAATGCCCATCTGGTACAACCCTGTGGATTGCCAGTCTCCTCTGTCACACAACAGTCCATTCAAATAAACCTCTCTCCTGTGTTTTCTCTCTCTGACACAAGTCAGACTAACAGAGAAGCAGATGAATGATAAATGATAATAAGATAGACAGACCCCAGAGAGATGGGGGACTGATAGATTAAGAGATATGACAAATGCTAATGGATGATAGAAGTTTTACCAGGAACAAACATAAGGGTAGATATACAGGGCAAAGAAAAGATAGGTATGGTGCATGGACAGATAATATAAGATGGCAGGTACATAAATTATAAATACAGATTATAAATAAAAAATTATAGAGACATGGTGGTGACAGATAGATACATAGATATATGTATAGATAGATGAGATAGATAGATAGATAGATAGATAGATAGATAGATAGATAGATAGATAGATAGATAGATAGATTCATACATGATGATAGATAGATAGATAGATAGATAGATAGATAGATGATAGATAGATAATATGTCCCTTAAAATGTAATTATATTTTATTTATGTACTATATT
>NC_022019.1:6932389-6933584 GCF_000317375.1 Microtus ochrogaster
GATAGATAGATAGATACATTTATACATACATGGATGGATAGATAGATAGATGGATAGATAGATAGATAGATGATAGATAGATAGATAGATAGATAGATAGATAGATAGATAGATAAGCGGATGGGTGAATATTTCATGAGCAAATGAATGGAAGCACCCACAGCCAGTCTGGAACACCTTCAGCACAAACTGAGGTGGCACTGGGACTTTACGAATTGGTTGAAGAACAAATATAAACCCAGATTTGAAATTCATCTTCATGGGCATGGCATTTAAAGCCAAGCAGATATGCCATGACTCACAGAAGAGCATTTAGGGACAGATGGAAGATGCTCTCAGGAATGGGAGAAGGGCAGAGAGACAGAGCTGCTCAGAGAAGAAATGGCAGGAGGAGACAGAGGAGGGCCAAGGAGGCCTCGTAGACAGAAGGCTGATTGGGGCAAAGTGCCAGGAAAGGCAGGACAGCTCTCTCATCTCCTGTTTTAGTGTGATGCTATAAGACATATGTGACACGATGCACACATCCTTTGTCCCCCGGTTCATCTCTTTTTGTGTGACTGGACACGTGTGCATGAACACACGCATGAGAGGAGAAGAAGCAATGTCGGCTAATTTCTTCAGTCCTTCTCTACCTTGTGCTTTGAGGCAGAGTCTCTCTGGCTGAGCCCAGAGCTTTCTTACTGGCTAGATACACTAGTCAGTAAGTTCTGCGACTCCTTCCATCTCCACCCCATAGGACTAGGTTACAGACATGTGCCACCATGCCTGGACTGCACTCGTGAACTCACACAACTGCTCATGCCTGCACTGAGTCTCCACAAGAAATCAACAGTCAGGCATGGATGGAGGAGGACCCAACCCCTCACTGCTGAGTTATCTGCTATTGATACAGAGAGAGAGAGAGAGAGAGAGAGAGAGAGAGAGAGAGAGACAGAGAGAGAGAGAGAGAGAGAGAGAGAGAGAGAGAGAGAGAGAGAGAGAACCTGTGGTCATGGTGTCTCTTCACAGCAAGACACCATGTTTTTATTTTTGAAACAGAGTCTCACTTTGTCTCCCCGGTTGACCTAGAACTCACTATATAGACCAAGTTGGCCTCTAACTCACAGAGATCCTCCAGTCTCAGCCTTCTAAGAGCTGAAATTGCAGATATTAAGCCACCATGCCCAAGCCCACTTATCATTTCTTGCTATTATTT
>NC_022019.1:6934200-6945853 GCF_000317375.1 Microtus ochrogaster
CACACACACACACACACACACACACACATACACACACACAAGCAATCCATGTTCTGAAGCAGACAAGGGTAGAAGCATAGGAGATGTGTTAGCCTGGGATTGTCCTTGGTCTTAATTACAACACTCTTCCCTCCCCCATCCCATGCACACATACTCCTCTCCCAAAACTGCACCTAGAAACCACAGAACCCCCTGGGCCTCCGGGCCTCCCCCCCCCCACCTCAGGCTGAACATTCCCCATCTCTGAACAATAAGTTTCCTCCCTCCTTGTAATAACTGAATTTAGAGAGTTTCTATTCAAATGTACTCCCAATATATCCAGGCATGAAGAACAGAAGGGCCAATCTGTCCTGAACTGGTTTTGAGTGCATGTACAAATTATATCTCCAAGTGAACTTTTAGAGAGAATACATATTTACCAGCTTGTGCCTATGCATAATTGGGTGTGCATATTATTAAAATCAGATGCATTTTATGGGAAGGGATGTGGCAGTAGGAAAAAATAAATTTGCCCTAATCAAAATAGAGAAGCGCCCAAACTATACCTCGACAGCTTGTAACACCCCAAAAGGAAGCCCCAGATAATTATGGGCCCTTCAGTACCCTTACCCAAGTGGCCCCGATCCTATTGATCCTGAGTATCACCCTTTATACTCTGTACTGTTGTTGCAGTCTGAATAGTGTTCTCTTATGAAATTGTGTGAGTCCCTGCTTTCAGGTGGAGTTAGAGGTCAAAATCAGGAAACTCTCAAACTAGAGCATAATCACATATGCTACACATGGTATCTGTCTTCCGAGTCTGGCGTAGGTTTCCCTTCGCATAATGATTCCCAGTCCCATCCGTTTTCCTTCAGATGCCATAATTTCATTTTTCTTTGTGGCTGCATAAAAATATACATTGTGTGTATGCATCATGTCTTAATCTGCTCATCTGTTGATGGACAGCCAGTCTGGTTCCATTCCTGCCTTGTTGTGAACAGTTCAGCGGTGACCATGCATGTACCAATACCTCTGTGTGTTGACTTTGGGTACGTGCACAAGGGTGGTATAGCTGTGTCATATGGCAGTTCTAATTTTAGAATTTTGAGAAACCTACACACTGATTTCCATAGTGACTGCACAGGTTTATACTCCTTCCTGCAGTGATTAAGGGTTCCTTTTCCTCCAATTGTTGGCCAGCGTTTGCGGCCATTTTTTTTTTTTTTTTTTTGAGAGAGAGCCACTCCGACTTGAGTGGCATGAAGGCCAGGAACAGCTTTAGTTCACATGCCTCTGGTGACTAAGGATGTTGGATACTTTTTGATCTATTTATTTGTCTTGTATTTCTTCTTCTGAGGCTATTCAGTTCAGTTTTTCCCACTTTTGAGCATTTTTTATGTTTAATTCTTGCAAATATTTCTAATTCCAGATATTAATTTCCTGAATGATATTAGGTTTAGTTCTGGGTACTTTCAAAGCTCTTAGAAGTGTTCTTTTCCCTTGATTTATTTCTTAATAACTATATTACTCTTATCAAGGAAAGTTGCTGATATCTTGCTGGTTTTTTTTGCCCTGCTACTTTGTTGAAAGTATTCATTAGGCCTTCAGTCTTCTAGAGGGGTCTTTACTGTCTTTTAAGCAAAGGCCTATGTTGTCTGTAAGTAGGGATGGGTTGACGTCATTTCCTGTTTGTACCCACATCCCTCTCCTGTTTGCTGCGCTTGCTAAGACTGAGCACAAGGCTGAGGCTGAGTCAGAGTGGAGATCATGAACTCCCGTGTCCTGTTCCAGGTTTCCCAGGCAGGGAACTCAGTATCGTCCCATTTACCAAAAAGTTGACTCTAGGTTTGCCACATAATTCTTCATTGTATTGATGTGTGCGCGTTCTGTTCCTAGTTTCCTCAGGGTTTGGGGAGCTGCACTTTGTCAGAGGCCTTTTCTGAATCAGTTGATATGATCATGTGACTTCTGCTCATGAGCATTGTGTGTACATAGACCATGCTTGCATCACCAGAAATAAGACATTTGGCCATGATATATTATCTTTTAAATGTGCTATTGAATTCCACGTGCAATAATTTTTGTTGCCAATATTTGCATCTGCTTTGATCCATTCTCCTGACTGTTTCCACCGTGGTGTGAGCTTTTCTCTCTAGGATATGCATTAAGCTCATCTCATGGGTTGTATCTTCATTCAGGTCATTGGTCATTTTTAGTCAAAAACTTGAAATCTTCTGGAATTCTGCCTACTCCAGCGTCTTTGAGACCAGCAGTTGAGGGTCCTATTGTCTTACCTTCTCAAGGCTCTTGAATTTCTTTGCTGTAATTTTAACATGTTAGTGTGAATATGTCGTGTGTGTGTGTGTTTGTATGCATGTGCGTGAGCATGTGTGTTTGTGTGTGTGTACATGTGTCTGTGCCTTTTTGCATATATTTGCATGTGTATGTGTGTGTGAACATGTGTTTATCCTTGTGTGGAAGTGTGTGCGTGTGTTGAAGAGAAGCTTCTTCCTGGACAGTTTATTCCTGAAGGTTCAGTCTCCACAGCCACTCATCAATGACAAAATAAACTTCTGACAGCAACCTCTGTTGGCCCTGCACCCTAATCTTCTCTGTTTGTGCCTGTCAAGGATTCGTGCACTTCCTTTGTGGACTTCCGGGAAACCTCCTCACTTTGGAAAAGAATCTACTTTTTCTTATTCTGAGTCTTCCCTTCACCAGTTCACAGAGAGGCAGCTGCCAGTCCTGCATCTTCTCTGCATGTCTATCCAAGAAAGTATTTTCAATGATCCAAATGACAGATATTCTGACAGAAAACAGAAGGTCCATAAGTGTATTGAAGAGATGCTCATATTAGAGTGGAGGTGGAATTAGGGAAGTAGAAAATGATGAGGGTGGCTTCAGAGAACAGCACTGTGATCTTAGGCTCTCTCATTTTCTGGTGACATCCTGGGGGCCTTGCTGGCTGGGAGGCAGCTGTCTCCACTGCTAGTTAGTCCTTAGATAATGAACAACTTACCTGCAAATACACCCTTCAAATACAAACCAACCCAAGGCACAGACGCCCGGCCACTTCCTGTATCTTGTGCTCTCAAACCAAATCAATAATTTCCTGATCTAAATCTATCCAGGGAAATGTTCCAGACAACCAAGAACAGGCTCCGTGCCATAGATACCACTTCATTATTCAAATGAGCCAGAACTCAGCCATCTTCATGTCTCTGCCTTAACTCCTCTGTGGAAACTCTGGAGCTTTCGGGGGAGGGGGGAGTGCTTTCCTACACTGGCACCCTTCCCCTGGGCCATCTCTGTTCCCACTTTGATGTGGCCCCATGGTCTGCAGGACCTCTCCTTTCCACGCCACTGTGAGAGAGAAGAGACACTCTGACCATGGGCATCAGCCAGGCAGCCCTAGGAACTAATTAATACCTTATACACTTATTTTGACACAAGCCCCAAGATAGAGGAAACTGGCATGAAAAGCCTGAAGGAAAAATATCCTTAAATTCATAACAAGGAGAAAAACTGAAGACAAATGAACAGACATAAAGAGAAAATAGCTGTAAACATTCTAAAGTATTAAAAGACATTCAAAAGTTCAAAGTTCAAAACACACAGAGACACTGCCAGTATCAGTGAAGAATTCAGCTACTGAGATTCTGAGAGAATTCCATTAGCACCCGAATTCCACATACAGCATGAACATTACATTACTAAGCAAACCCCTCAACGCTGGGTGAGCTAAGTCTGTAGGAGTTGTTGGTCAAGGCAACCTCAAAGGCTCCCCAAGCAACAGGCTGGTGTGACTCTGCTAATTTCTCCTCCCTTCTTCCCCTCTGGGTTGGTTTAGATGAAATGTCCCCTCCATAGCCTCAGGCATCTGAATACTTTATCCTCAGTTGGAGCTGTTTGGGAAGGCTTGAACTTTTGGCTTGTTAGGAAGAAGTGTGTCACTAGGAGTGGGGTGCGTGTTTTTAAAACCCATCCCCATCCCTGGGGTGCTCTCCTGCTTGGTGCATGTGGTTCAAGCCTCAGCTTTCTGCTTCTGCCACCACATCTGCTGCTCTTGGCCACGCTCTACCCTCTGGAACTGTAAGCACAGCTAAAGCCCGGTGTTACATCACAGCACCAGACATATAACTAAGCACCCTCCTTCCTCCTTTCTCTGTCTTCTTGCTTCCCTTCCTATTTATTCTCTTCACTTTTTTGCCTTTGTTATTCACAAAGCATATAATCTCTGACTCTCTGCTATAGTTTAGGTGGTATTTTACAGCTTCTTAGCTGTTTATGAAGACGTCAGAACTATTAATTAAGTAAAGAATAAACATCAAAAACAGTTTCTAATTAAGTAGAAGGGAGATGGATGCACTAATATGCTCAGTCTCCAAAGAAGAAGGTAGTGGAAGTCAAGACAAAGGAAAATAAGATGTAAGATGTTAGCTAAAACCCCAATGGGTCAATAATTTCTAAATACACTAAGAGAAAAATAGTCAGTTAAAAGATAAGGTTCTAGGTGGGATTTTTAACTTCAACACTCTTGGGCTTTGACATACTACAGATGGTCACCAATGATGTCCAATAATTCAGGTCACCAGAAAGTTCCAATATCTTCAATCTGGCATGAATCCTAACAAAAAATATTAAGCAAGAAATTGACAAAAGCACAGAGGATCACATCTGCCAACATCAACAAATTTTCATACATTTCTCTCAGCAAAATAATAGACAAATCAATGAAAATACAAGAAATATGTAGAGTCGGGCAGCAAGACTGACAAGCACGATCCATCTGAGAGGAAACGTTTTACTCTGAAGTACTCGTGAACCATTTCAACTTGGAACCACACCCTGGCAAGTCTCAACACGTATCAGAGAGTGGATATTATCCTGACTGTTCTCTTCAACCACAGCAAGATTAAGGTTAAACGCCAATCGGGAGTCTAGGCTTGGCCACACCCATCTGTAATCCCAGCACCAAGATGACTGAGGGAGAAGAATCGTGAGCTCAATGGACAGCTAAGCTATATGGTGAGACTCCATCTCGAACATCTAAAATAAAAGAAAGAAAGGTGCAGGTGGGGGAAGAAGAAGGAAATTGGGACTAAAACAACTGCCCATATTGCTGCATTAGCAGATTAAAAAATGTATTCATGAGATCCTGTGAGGTGGCAACCACACACAAGTCTGATGACCCATGTGCAGCCATATAAAGGTGGGAGGAGAAAACAGAATGACTCGGCCAAGGTGTCGTGTGCACACACTTGCAGAAGCACAAGCACATACGTACACACACACATGCACATACCATGACAATAAAATTTTGAATATTTTAAAAAAGACTTTTTAAGAAGACTGTCTTCTTGAAAATGGAAACAAAAGAGATGGCGGCATTAATATTACAGAAGAAACAGTAAGCAGCTGAACTGTCAAATGTGTGTAAACTTTAATCCACCACTACTCGGTATCGGCTTCAAAAAGCCAAGTTTGAGAAGTAAAGCATCAGGAGGAACAGTGTGGAAATGGCCCCTGAGGATTAATGTGCTGCCGGATAGTTGCTAATTTACCGCAGAATACAGCTGTTGACTAGCCGGGGTATTCCACATGTGTGTCTTAGAACGTTGAGGGGACTCACTGGAGGAATAGAGAGAGAATAATTAAAGTCCAGAGGAATGGTAAAGTAAGAGGGGGGAGAGAACGATTCGAAAGTCAGGACAGATTGCTCAGTATAAAATGACAGAGAGGAAGCCCAGTATTGGGGGAATTGTGGTTAAAATATATATATATATATATGGCAGTTACTAATAAAAAATGGTCAGCTTTGTTTTACTTTTAAACAGCACTTTTGCAATAACTAGAAAAATGAAAATTGCTTCTAGCCTTTTGACCCAGCAATTACACTTACATATGTGCAAATGGGAGCATGTCCAAGAATGTTAATTACTGCATTGTTTGTACTAGCGAACCTATGGGAGGCCATTGAAATGCCCATCACCAGAGGCCCTGATTAAGACCTGGGTTTGTTCACACCGTGGAATGCCATTCCACAATTAAAATGAATGAGCGAGGGAGAGTGGCATCTATCAACACACGCTAATTTCAAGAACACCAATTGGGAAAATCTGGTTGGAGAGGACCACAGAGGACACCACACCACTCGGGAGTATTCTCAGCGACAAAACACATCAGTTTACAGTTTGTTCAGGGAGACAAGGCACCCAAAAGCCCAGGTGAAGATGAAGTCAGCAAGAGACTATGAAGTATTACACAGAGCCGTCAATTTCCCAGACAACCCCTGCATGCAGCTATGTGAGCATTGCGTGGGGAAGAGCAAACCCTGGTAAAGATGCCCTGTTTGTGAAAGTTTACTCTTATTTATCACACCACTTATGTAATGTCAGGACCATTTACTAGACTTTCCGGCATGCCTTAAAATTTTTATAATGAGAAAATAATCAACAAAATAATGCCATGCAAACTTAAGTTTACCAGAAGGTTTATACTTATGACTGATAGAAGGGGATAAAAAGTATTGAAATCGCCAGGCACCATAATATAATTATGAGCCAGAATGGTTGCTGCCCTCAGGAGGGTGGCAAAGTGTGGAAAGCAATATGAAATATTAGGTGTGGTAATGTGATATTAAAAATGGGCTCGCTAGCACAGGGTGCTCTGACAAAATTTGGCTGGCAAGATGTAAGGTATCTGCTGCCGCACCTGACATGAGTTGGGTAGCCTGAACGGTGGGAGGACAGAACTGTGCTCCGATCTCCACGGTTCTGCTTTGGCATTTGTCCCCCAACCTCACGTGTGTGCACACGCACTGAATAAATGTAATTTAATTGTAAAACCTCTGAAACGGAGAACATTTAAATTATTGATGATTAAATGGAAAACGCCAAGTGGAAAGGAAACCGAGAATTAAATATCTACCAAACCTTCCACATTCCAGGTCTGGAGAATTCATCAAAAACCCTGCTCTACTACCAAGAAATCTCACTGTGGATAAGACTGCGAAGGGCGACCAAAGGTTCGCAGCCATTGGTTTGTTTTTTGTTTGTTTGTTTTTAATTTGGAATTTCACAAGCATGTAGATTGAGATATATGGTAAGAGGGGAAAAGGTAAAGAAAATCAAAGGCATTAATAATAAATGATTGTGCTGTGGCTCGTCCACAGAGACCTAAATAGCCAATGAATCAAAGCAAAAGCTCCGCAGGAGAAAAGTGGGGCAGAGAAAAGAGGCAACACTCCCCATAAATTATAAAACAGTTCCCAACTACAGGCTGAGCATTTTCGCTCATCAAAACCCATCCTGTACAATCCTATTTCTGCCAAGCGACTAGCCAAGTGTCTGGTCCTGTGTGAGGAGGATGTGGGGCACCAGCTGCCATGCCTCCTGGCTCCCTCTTGCTCAGGGTACTCACCGACATCCTCATGCAAGATGAAGCCTGGAGTTCGCGGTTTGTTGGAATCCATCGTACTCCGATTACATCAGACCTCAGACCTATGCTCACTCAACACCAGATCTAATGTATGTACTTCTGCTATTGAAAAACCCAGCAGCAATGTACATTCCAAATGGATCTGTCATTAGGAAATACTCTCTGCAGGCGACTTGATGACTGCTAATTATCTCACGTTGTGTGTCCTGGTTTATTTTGTGTTGCTATAACGAAATACCTGAGGTCAGGTACCCTCTCAAAGAAAGGGGTTTTATTTAGCCCAGCATTCTAGACACAGGGAAGTTCAAAATGAGGTAGCTGCATGAGATGAAAGCTGGGCTGCCTTATGGGTGGTGACGGCTCGGTGGCAGGATGGCATGAGAGGGGACAGCGGGTCCATGTGCAAAATCAAGTGGGAAAGTAAAGAAGCAGAAAGACAGGCTGGCAAAGCTAACCTAATACTTGTTTGAAACTTCTAAATATTTTTCCTTTCTTTCTTTCTTTCTGTCTTTCTTTCTTTCTTTTTTTCTTTCTTTCTTCCTTTCTTTTTCCCCTCAAGACAAGGTTTCTCTGTACATTTGGTGCCTGTCCTGGAACTAGCTCTTGTAGACCAGCCTGGCCTCAAACTCATGGAGATCCGCCTGTCTCTGCCTCCCAAGTGCTGGGATTAAAGGCGTGTGCCGCCTGGCTTCAAATTTCTAAATATTTGAATTTTTTTTTTACTTTAAAAACTTGCAAATAAATTAAAACGTCACTGACTTTATTTAACTGTTGCCCTTCTCAAGTACTAACCCTGTGAGGAGCGCCAATCCTGGCACACACCTGCAATACAGTGAAGTCAGGAAGTGGAGAGAGGAGGGGTCACTGTGAGTTCAAGGCCAGCCTGGGCTACAGCCTGAGTTCTAGGACAGCCGGGAGTATGTTGCAAGACACAGTCAGTCTCAAAGGCCAAACACAAAGGAAGTTCATTTAGTAAAGTAATTATTTTACATTGTCAGTATATTACTCAGAGAGCAACATTATCAACCTGCTACCAGAGAACCCCAAAGAGTCACCGTGACCCAACCTAACTTCCACTGTTCTGGCACATTTGGGTCCTCCAGCACACCCTCCATGGTGATTGCCACCCCAGTGCGTGTGCCCTTTCTCTTCTGCCTTGAGATTCTCAAGAACAGCACAGTACTGGTGTCCTCTTACATTTTTCTTATTGGTCCAGTAAAAGGTGTGCCTTGTGGGGGAGTTAGGAAAGCGTTCTGTTAGGAGAACATCTGTAGTAACCTACATTGGAGACATTTTTTTACCCCCATATCCATTGACTTCGGTCCTCTATGTATTTCCAGGGACCCTCCAGGGCATCTCAATAAAGCCCACCAAGACGTCACTGGGCTTCTACTTTCATAAATATTACTCTCAAATTTTTTTGCCTACTAGACATGTTTATTTATGAAACCATGTTTGGAATTGCTTTTAAAAGTCCCATTAGGGGACTCATTTATTAACTGTGCTCAGTGCTCTCACGGAGGACCTGAATTCAGTTTCCAGTGCCCACATCCAGTGGCTCACAACAGCCTGTAGCTGAAGTTCAGTGTAGCCAATGCCCTCTGACCTCAGCCAATGCCCTCTGACCTCAGCAGACACCAGAGCTCACATGGTACGCATCAACTCACGGCACAAACATACATACAAAATAAAATAAATAAATGAATGCCTCAGGATTTCAAAGCAGACAGCAAAGGGATATGATGGTCTACCAATGTAAATGGCCCACCACAATGACAATCCATTGTTAGAGGTGAAACCGGTTATCTGGCTCCTCTGCCATGACTTGACATTCCAGAGCAAGTGTTTTTCCAAATAATGAGTTCAGTGTTTCTTGCAGCCTTGTTGACTTGGTTTAGGGTCTGATAAGCTAAAACTACTAATTCAAAAAAATATGTATTGGCACCAAAGACTGATGGCATTCTAGAACCTAATCTTAGAGACTGTCTAGTCAAGCATCTTCATTTCACAGTCAAAGGAACTGATGCCCCTAGAGATTGGAGCTTTATAGAGTTTTTGTTTGTTTGTTTTCCCCCTCTTTTTTAAAAAAACAGATTCTTCTCTGTGCCATACATCCCAGCCACAGTTTCCCCTCCTCCATTCCTCCCAGCTCCCCCAGAGAGAACAGAGCTGTGTTCCCACCTTTTCTACAGCTAGCCCTGTGGCAGAGAGAAAGGGCAGGGTTCCCATCCCAAGCTCCATCTGATGTCCTTGAATTTAGCTCGCTATTGCGTCACAGATGTCTCTGTTGTCCTTTAACACAGAGTTCTGTGGACGAATCTTAAAGGTGCGTGGTTTGTTTAGTGACTTAACTCGACCCTTTCCATCTCCAGTTATGCATAAGGCTAAAAGCATTCCTGTTTTGATCAAGAAAATTAAAACACTATATCCAATCTTTAAACCTGGGAAACATTTTTTTTTAAAACAAAGGCCTCAAAGAGGGATAAAGATGAGTAGGGGAAAATACTTTCTATCGTGTAGCTGAACAAAACAGAGGTCAGTAATTCAGATCGACTGGATGACAATACATGGGGGAGATTCAACAGCTACAAAGTGTTATTTGCATAGTATAAAAGTGAGAGGGTGCATGCGCACATTCCCACACATGTACAAACACACTTGTACACACAAACATGCACACACACACTCACAGACCCATGAAGAAACTTTTGTAACAAAATAACATAGTTAAAATACAAGCAAAAAGCATGAAAATGCATTTGACCAGCTATCCTGTGCAAAAGGCTCAACATCCGAGGAAGTCACTCTCATCCAGGAAACGCAAAGTAAAACCACAATGAGGCACCACCTCGAGACAATTAGGATGCTATCATTACAAACTGCAAAATAACACGGATGTGGAGAAGCTGAAGCCATTGCATACCACTTTCATTACACAGTGACCCCACATCCACGGTGGGAGTCAGCTTGGTGGTCCCACAGAGACATGTGCATCAGACACAGCAGCTCTGCTTCTAGGTGCAGATTCAAAGTAGCTAAAAACCAGGGCTCAGGTAGCTTCTGGACCACCTGCACAGTAGTACTATTCATAAAAGGCAGAACATGGATATACCTGTCAACAGACGCATGGATCCATAAACACATCACACACATGCGATGGAACAGTATTGTATGGCGTTTAGGGAAAGGCTTTGTAATATGCATTAAGTATGACACAATGAACCATGTGAACATTATGCTTACAAGACAGGCCAGCACAAAACAAGAAATAGTATGCTATCTGAGTCCACTTGTTTGCAGTCCTTAGAGTAGCTGGACCCATAAAGACAGAAAGTAGAGTATGGTTGCCTGGAGCAGGCAAAGGGGGAAGGAGAGTGGTTTAATGTGCCCAGCGCTTCCATCCGGAAGGATGCAAATATCCTGGAGATGGACAGAGATGGGTGTATGACAGTGGGAATATACTTACTGCCTCTCTACTACATACTTCAAGCGGGATGAGATGCTTAAAAGCTTTGTTTCCTCCACCACCAAGAAAACAATTCTTGGTGTAAGAAGAAACAACAAAGAGTCCAAGGTCTCTGTACGAATGCAATGAAAGAGGTAAGCAACCATTGGCATGGGTTCCTATGAGTGTCTTCTCCTCACCCCAGCTCCCCCACTTATCTTTCTGCTTTGAGGTTCCATCTCTGTATATGGAATCCATCCCTTCGCTATGACCAAGCCTCTGCCACAAAAGGGACAGTCTTTGGAAAATAGCACATGGCAGACACTCTGGAACATTCCAAAGCATCTCCTCCATAGCTGATACATTCAATAAGTTATTTTCAAATGTGCCCTTCCCAATGAATGCTCAAAGCTCCCTCCAGGAGCTAGCTTCCTAGACGGAGTGGGAGCGTTTCCCAGTGTTTCGCCCTGGGTGTGGCTAGTTCTCCCGCCAGCGTCACAGCTGAGTCTCCACTGTGAATTATGTATTGCAGGGAGCTACATGCGTTCTCATCACTGATTTCAGCATTCCTGAACATTTTTTGGCCTTTCATGGAGCATCCAAGAACAGAGGATACTTCTCCTCCCACCCAGGTTGTGGAACAACTACTTAGGAATGCATACCATAAAATGGCAAAATTGCAATTAACACTCAGACTAGAGGAAACTCAGCGAGAATGAAGTGGGACGGCAAACTGCCCGTATAGAGCCCATAGGTCCCATTGATGAGAATACATAATCACAAACTGCC
>NC_022019.1:6946428-6948878 GCF_000317375.1 Microtus ochrogaster
AGGTCCCATTGATGAGAATACATAATCACAAACTGCCCGTATAGAGCCCACAGGTCCCATTGATGAGAATACATAATCACAAAGGAATTTTACCATAATGAACTTAATCCTGCCCTGGAAGAGGCTAAAATTTGTCTCAGTACCCATATTTAAACTAGTCTCCTCCCTTGAGCCTTTGCATCCAGGATCCAGAAAAACACTAAGCCACACTTTAAAGTCCTCATGGTTGACACTGTAGGTCCTCCCAGCCTTTATTATGGCATTGTTCATGTACATGATGCTCCCGTTACGTCACAACCCAGTTTGATGAGTCTCATCGTGAGCCAGACCAAATCCTGTTGCCTAAAGCAAAAAGGCCTAACCTGAATCCCATGGCCTTGAGTTCATATCAACGTCTTTTACTTGTAATGCAGGAGGGTTTTGAATAAGCCTACATGATAGCAAGAGAGACACATGTTCTGTATTCCTTCCCGAATCTTCTTTTCCTCTTGTGTCTCCTTCGAGGTAGCTCCCCGTCCCTAGGTAGACAAGCATCCAAGAGCACACAGTGAAAAATGCAGACAGGCTGATTTGGTGGCAGAGATAAATCTCAAACCAGACGCAAGACTCTCTTTTTTTTTTTTTTTTTTTTTTTTTTTTTTTTTTTTATACGCACGATTCACTGGATTTTACAATAGGCCACGGGGCCAGGAGTCAGCGTTTCCATTGGCTCCCATCCAGGGTGTGCCCGCCCTGGTACTTTTTCCAGTAGTTACTTAGAACCAGCTCTGTCTCTGTTCCAAGAATCTTTTTCTTCTGCAAGAAGAAAGGACATTAGCAGGGCAGGAATTAGCCAACTCAGGCCTCCGGGTAACTCTTGCTGTTGCCTGCTTTCACGATTGCTCACACCTGCTGCAGCCAGCCAGGCTGCACATGGAAACTCAAGCCCACAGCCTTGGGGAGTACACCTAAGTCATCGCCCATCTTTGAAACACGTTAGCAAAGCTATTATTTCTCTCCGCATTTTTAATTTAGTTTTTTAATTTTGTGCAGATGTGTATGTATGTGTATATATGCTGTCTGCACATATGTATACACATGTTTACACATGTGGAAGCCAGGGGTCAATGTCTGCTGTCTTCGTTGAATGCTCTCCGCCTTATTTTTTTAGGCAGAATCTCTTTCTTTCACCTAGTGTGCAACTTACAAGCTGGCTAGACTGACTGGCCAGCAAGCCCCTCGGGTCTGCCTGCCCAGCACTGGAGTTAAAGATATGTGCCACTGAGCACATTTTTGAAATGTGACTGCTGCACCCTGAACCCATGCTTGCAGAGCAAGTATTTAACCCACTTCACTGTCTTCCCAGACCCAACACATTAATGACTATAGCCCAATTCTTCTAGAACAATCCAACAAGAAGTTACAACTGCCATAGATTCTCAGGGCCGTGCCTGCCTACCAAGTCATTCAGTTAGCAGAAAAATATAAAATACATCACATGAGCAGGTTGTGTGATGGACACGAACACAAACATGGGGCAACATGCCACCCCATTCCTGTTTACAGAAAAAGAAAATGATGCAGATGGTTTTTATTTGTGTTATCAGATTCTTATCTTTATCTTCTAGGATTCTTAGCACAACTTAATTTGGCAGAACTGAGAATAAGTTGATTTTCAACCTCTTCAATCTCAGTCCTGAGGAGGGTAAAGCCTACTTGCAAGTTATCAGAAACACCTGTGCATTGTGAATAATATATGGCATGCCAAGGCCGTGGTACTTAGATGTCTGAGGTTCATTCAAGAATGTTTTAGAATAAGTGGCAATGACTGGGGGGGGCGGGGGGCTCAGCCCATAACCCTGTGTGGCTTCTCAGAGCTGTGACAGATACCAGCAAAGGCCACTTCAGGAAGGATTCATTGGCTCAGAGAAAGAAGGCGCAGTCCATCACGATGAAGATGGCACAGCAGCAAGAGTGTTGGCTGCCTGCTCACTTCTGGGGAGATCAAAAAGCAGAGGAAGGGGATGTCTGAGCTCAGCTGACTTTCCGCCTGTTTATTCAGTTGGAAACCCCAGCCTGTGGAATGCTGTTCCCCACATTCAGGGTATACCTGACCCTTCGATAATTCTGGAAGTGTTCTCATGGGCTGAAACATTCAACTCTCTCAGAGTCCAGACTGTCCCAGGCTGTGCTGAAATGACTCACCAAAGAACAATCTTTTAGGGGTTCAACTTCACTTACAGACTATGGACTGTACCTTGAGTGAGTTACAGATTTCCATGGCTTCTAGAAACTGTTCCTCTCTCATTCCAACATGTGCCTTTACTTCTGGCCTCG
The DNA here is from genome assembly GCF_000317375.1 of Microtus ochrogaster. Taxonomy (NCBI): domain Eukaryota; kingdom Metazoa; phylum Chordata; class Mammalia; order Rodentia; family Cricetidae; genus Microtus; species Microtus ochrogaster. Next base: position 6,948,745 of record NC_022019.1, read on the forward strand.
CTCCCCCTCCTCTAGCTCCTCCTCATCTCTTCACAGCAGTCTTCCTGCCTGCCCTGCTTAAATGATGTGGGAATGATTTCTTATTAATAAAGAAACTGCCTAGGCCCATTTCATAGGCCAACCCTTAGGTAGGC
>NC_022019.1:6951758-6956425 GCF_000317375.1 Microtus ochrogaster
CCGCCGCTCTTATTTCAACACTTAAAGGACTTTCTTGCCTTATTCTGACTGTTCTTTGAGCACCTTCTTTGCTAGATCCCTGTTGTTGGAGGTTTCTACCCACCCAGTCCCTCAATAAACACACAGAAGTTATATTATTTGCAATACTGTTTGGTCAATAGCTTAAGCATATCTTTTAACTTGCTCTTATATCCTAAACTAAGCCATCTCCATTAATCTGTGTATCACCACGTGACTGTGGCTTACATGGTAAGGTTCTGTCTGGCATCTGTCTCTGGCAGGGCTACGTGACTTCTCCCTGACTCTGCCTTCTTTCTCCCAGCATTCAGTTTAGTCCCCCACCCCACCCCCCATGCCTAGCTCTATTCTGCCCTATCACGGGTCAAAGCAGCTTCTTTATTCATTAACCAATAAAAGCAACACATATACAAAAGGACCTCCCACACCAGACCTGTTTCTCTTTTACCTTGCAACCTTGCTTCTTCTCTATTCCAATCCCCATCAGTAGCCCCTGAGCTTGTCTGAGATGCTGGACAACTTCCTAGGATGAAATCTCTTGAGCAGCACTTCACAGAGCACATGGTGTGATTACCCTCCCTGTTGTCTGTCAAGAAGCCTTTCAAACTGGGCTCTAAGGAACCCAGGGCAGGGACTCTGTTTTATAAAGTGGCCCCACCACTCCACAGTAGGGTGTCTGCTGAGAAGGGCTGCTCAACAGTGAGTATCCTAGAGCGTGTCACACCAGCGTTAGTGGACTAGGTCAACACAGTTAACACAGAACAGATGAGACTGCTGCTGGGAGAGCATGCCCTGCGATTTGCAGTAACCATTGCTTTATAAGTAGAGGTACGCCATAAAGTGACAATAAAATGCAGGCAGGCAACAGCAATGAACTAAACCAGAACATACATGGTACTTCCACCCAGTCTTACCTCCTGTACATAACTGTATCGTTTTACTGATCTACAACTGGTACTGTAGTAGGTGTGCTTGCAAGAGGAGGAGTGCTATGCATTAAAACTACTGCATCACTAGGCAATGGGCGTTTTCCAGTTCCATGATAACCTGGTGGCACAGCACGTGCTCCATCATTGACTGATGCACTAGCGGATGGTGCATCACTACACAACTTGGAATTCATTGAACGTGGAAGGCTGCAGGCACAGGCTGAGACAATTCTGATCTTCCATGTGACCTCTTCTGTCTGCTGAGGCACTGATCCACAGAGACACAGTCCCACAGGTAAGCCTTTATACATGTGACTCCCCAGAACTACTCTCCTCGCAAGCTCTGGTGGAGATGCTGAGCAACTCTGGGGCAGCTGCAGAATCAGAAGTGAGATTTTCAGATGTCTTACTATTTCCCTGAAAAGTTTAAGAAAGAAGAACCCAAGCAAACATATGCCAAGATCTGCCCAAAACCTCTTGACCCCAGAGGTAGATGCTTGCACAGCCTCTGTGAGGGTTAAACAGAAACGCAGGAACCTTTGCCATTTCCAAAGAAGGCAAGCCTACTTCCCGGCTCCTATGGCGAGAATGCACAGATGTGGCCAGAATGGACAGATGTGCTTTGCCAAGGATGAGAGGAAGAGGCCTCAGCACAGTAAGGATTCCACAACTGTACCTCAGACAGGTTGAAAACTCACCTAGACAAAATCCATATTAAGTTTTGAATCACATACAGGCTCAGTGCAGAATCGCTTGATGGTCAGCGGGTGACCTAGTGTTTAGGGGATGAGGCTTGTCTATGTGTACTAGATCCTGTGTTCAATCCCTAGCTAGCAAAGCCAAAGAAATAACAAAAACCCACAACGGTCATCATATATGGTTCACAAACTCTACCAAGGAATCAAGCATTAACTTTAGAGACCAGCATATTATTTTAAATAAAATGTACCCCTTTTCAAAATCAGCTGCAAATCAAGGCCCTCTAGGCACATGGTCAATGCTGCTGCTGTCTTCCATTTGGCCGCCACCAGACTATAAATCTGCACCTGGGTTTTTACATCTTTTGGCTCTGTACCTGTTCTTGCTTCTTCTTAGCAGTAATTCCACTCCCTCTTTCTCTGATCAATAGATTCCAGAGTAAGTTTGACCTTAGCCTGGTCCACCCTACAACTACTTTCCTTTAAAACTCTGTAAGTATCCTTAAACATCTTAAATTGACACAAGATCATAAGATGTCCCTGCAAATTTCTCAGGACTCTTGTGTTTGACAGAAGTGTGATAGAAAGTCACCGTAGAGTGAGAACCCATTGTTCTGTCCCAATGGGAACTTAAAAACTCTTGGTGACTTATTGGGACAGTAGGCAGGAAATACACATTTATCCAGGTTGGCTTCTGGAACACCTTCCTGGCCCCAAGGAAAGTGGCATCTTCTCTTGTACTAAGCCTTCTTAGTAAATACGATCCAAGGAGGCTAATACAATTATCTAGGAAATATCAAACTCATACTAAAAGTATCTTATTTGGACATAGTATGTCTTTACAAGGAATCACTGTTCTCTAATTTCAATTGTGAGCTTTGTCCACCCACAGATAAAGACCCTCTCTCTCCTTCTGGAGCAAAGTGAAGAGGTGAAGTCAGAGGCTTGCTTAGAGGAAAGCCGTGGGGAGGGAGACGCTGGTGTCGAACCTGAAGATCTCTCCAGCTTGGTCACCTGGCCCTCTGCCTAATAATTAATCATTCAATTCAATTCCATCCTCTTCTGTCAAATTCTCACATTAGGCCACAGTCACTGTTCCTGAAGGTGATCGGCTGATTCTCATAGTGACTCCTACACACAACTTCACAGAACTAAAACCATGTAGTGACCGATAAAGCAAGGACATGGCGGCCATCTGACCCTCTGTGAGGAGGGATTCCCAGAACAGTTCAATGTGGAACCCAGAGGCTCAGCTCATCTGCTCTTATTGAAAAGATGGGCATTCTGCTCCTGCCTAGAGAAAGGAAGGAGTCGGAAGGACTTTATCAGACCATCTTTGAGTCTGTGCTGACTCTAACAGTGGGGGAATGCTCTGTACCCCGGAGAACGCTTCTACAAATCAACCAACTCCCTCAGTTGGCCCCAGAAAGCATGTGTATGATTTCCTCATTCCATTTGAATTCATGAAGATGTACTGAGTGAGGTACTGGGGAGGTGAGATATCGCAAGCTCTGAATCATGGGTGCCCATGTCTAATGAGAAAAAAATGGTTTGTTGTAGGGAAGGCCACTTGTTTGTTCCCAGTTGCTCAGCCCTGAAATAATCACACAAAAACTATATTATTTGCAGTAATGTTTGGCCAATAGCTTTAGTGTATTTCTGGCTAACTCTTATATCCTAAACTAACAGGCATTTAGCTCGTAGCTTCCGATCACTCACATCTGGCATATCAAAATACAATTCGTGCTTCTATTTTGAAGTTAGTTCTGTAGCTTTACTAGTTTTAGAATGTCCTTTTTACTAGCTCTGTAAATTCCTCGGTTTTGTGACCTATAACTGTGTCATCTGGAAAAAAGTATTCTTTACTTCTTTTTCCAAACTGAGCTTTCTGTCTCTTTCACTGAGCACTTGCTCATGTCTTGTGTTGTCTGTTGTTTTGCTTTGCTTTGTTCTTGTTGAAGTTCTAGGACAATGTCACAGGATGATAAAAATCAATCTGTGTCTGCCTTGTTCTATGTCTTAGGAAGGAAGTGGTTCATGGTTAGCAGCAATGTTTGCTGGAGGTCTTCGCAGACATCCCTATGGAACCAGGGATGCTCCTTATTGTCCTATGAAAAGCTCGAGTCTTTCCCATTAAAACTCTTATCACGTGCTTTTTAAATATCAATCAAGCTCATTATATGACTTCTCTTTTGCTCTCGTAACATGAAAAATCACACTGATTGATTAATTTTAAATGTTACCATCGTCCGTCCTGAGAGGACCCGCCTTACTGTGTGATTTGTCATGGCTCATATCCCTTTAAAACAGTCCTGCCTTTGCCTTGCTCAGATTTCCGCGGAATGTCTGTATTCATCTATGTCTGTAACACTGGTTGGGCAATTTGATCATTTGGCATCTGTAAGGGCTGGATCAGTGAGGTTCCGCTGACCTTAGCCTAGACAGTATGTGCTCCTGTGTTTCCTCAGGCTGTACAAGACAAGAATGACTTCCTAGTGGATCACTTCTGGGATGTACATGTCAGCGTCTCTGTAACCAGAAGACATCTCATGTTCTTAAGAGTTTTTCTTTAAATCAAATTAAATTAAATGTCCTTTGGAGCTTCACTTCTTCTCTCAGCCAGTCCCTGTCTAATAATTTTTTAAATGGTACATGGCTACAAAACTGCTTTATACAAATATGGAGGTATTTCTTATATTGACCTTGATATATCTGTGTCTCATCTTACAATTTATGTGTTTCAACCTCCAGGGACATTTTAAATATGTTTCCGATAGAAATAATTTATGCTTATAATTTTTAAACAGGAAACTAAAGCTACTTTAACTATGCAAGTTAACATATTATTCTTGCTACTTTAAAATTTTTAATGAATTTTCTTATCATCTCCTTGGACAACTAGGATGTGTGTGCACACATGTTTGTAAGACTTGTGGAGAGGGGTGGAGAGAAAGGGAGGGAAGGCAATTTGAATTCCAGGTCTGCCCCAAAAGATAAGGCTGTAGAATAAGAGAAAACGCAC
>NC_022019.1:6957155-6961445 GCF_000317375.1 Microtus ochrogaster
AAAAAAAAGAAAACCATATTATGCTCATGAGGATCCTTCTGGAGTTATGGGAGGCAGACTAGAAGAACAAAGAAAGAACCAAGCATTGGAACATGAATCCCTAGAGAAAACACAAATCGTGTGTCTGCACAGCTCTGAGAAGGATGTCCATAACAAAGTGTGGCTGGCAACTCAAGCCATCTTTTTCCCAATAGTCAGTCTCTGAAGGAAACAAGCAGATCCACCTTAGAAAGGAACAGATTGTCTGCTCTTCTGGACTGTGTAGGACTTAACTGCATTAAATATACCTACAGCATTAACGAACTCTGGGCCTGTGGGTGCCGAGCCCTCCTCCTCCGATGTCTGTGTCTGCGCTGCAGGGACTTGAATGAGCTATTCCAGAATCTAGGCTTGTTGAATCTCATTGAAGCCTTGGAATCTTGTGCCTCTGTCTGTGTGCTGTTGCCTGCATCCAGCTATCGTGATCCTGGGTGTCCGGGAGCTCAGATGCTGGCTGCCAATCCACAATGATAAGAGGGCAGCAGCTGCTTTTGATGTCCTGCCATGGTGTATTTTCACACCTGCCAGCTTTCAGCACCGCAAGCCAGGAACACAGAAGGCAGACCTTCAAACCAGTAGCGAACTGTCCCACGATTTTTGACCATGTAAGAGAATGTCAGCGCAGATGCCTGGCTAGCATGGAAGCACCTGTTTTGAGTCTAAGAGGTGTTGTCTTCACTTATTTTTCTAATCGGGGTGTACTCATCTCCTGTGCGTGTGTGGTACGGCTACACAGATTGAAAGGACATGGAAGGCTGAACGCACCATAGACAATAGATCGAGTTCAGAACATCTGATCAGCATGGTCTATTCGGGTTAAGGAGGGGACAGAAATGATATCATCTTTTCCAACACATCAGTAAACCCCAATCTATGAAGACCCTTGGCATCATAAAAAACACACAAAAGAAAAAAGTGGGCTCCTGGCAACCACTCATTCAGCAACAATGAGGGACTGGAGATGAACGAGGCAACCCATGGCTAGAGAGTAGGGTTGAGACAATTTCATCTCCTTCAGGGTCCAACACACATTCAAGAGCTTTGGGACTGGTTTACAGAGAAAGGCAGTACACTGTATGATACGCCGCTGAGCTTAGGGGACAAGTAATAGACACACACGATCTCTTAAAAATTGTTTGTCTGGCTTAGGAAAGCCAATGCTTCCTCTCAGTTTCGAGGAAAAAGTCAAATTTTGAGAAGGAAACTCCTAACTCACAGGCAGATATAACTGATGTGTCTTCCCAGGATCCTTTCTCTGTCAGCCTCAGGAGAAGGGGGAGGGGCTTCATGGGAAGTCTGAAAGAGCTAAACAAGCCAGAGGATTGACCTTACGCATCATGATATCCCTTGGAGGACTTGTCTTGGATTGGGAAAAAATGACCGCAACAAGGAAGCAATGTAAATGCATCCCAGACATGTGTGAGAGTGAGGCAGCAGAAAGATAAAGAAACAGACTCCTTGGGGAGTCGCTGAGACTGCCCGTTCCACTTCCACTACATTCATTTTTCTTTTACCACAAGGCAAATCCATGGTTAACATAAGAACATTAATCGAAAAAAATTTATTGAAGAGAATTGGATTTTTTCATAATATTTTTGGAAGTCCTGTTTGCATGTGTGTGTGTGTGTGTGTGTGTGTGTGTGTGTGTGTGTGTGTATTACACAACGTTGTACTGGGAAGCCAGAAGAGAGTGTAGGGTGCCCTGGAGCTGGAGTTACAGCACTCATGAACTGCTAATCATGGGCCCTGGGCACCCAACTTGGGTCTCATGCAAAAGCAGCAGCAAGCATCCTTAGATGCTGGGCCCCTTCTCCAGCCCAGGATCTTTCCACGGTGTTAACCTTCAGACAAATCTCTGTACTCGAAGTGCAGCTTGTGAGAGGTTCATGAATGCTCTTACTTCAGTGATTTTCCAGTTGGTCCCACAGCATCACGGGTTTATATATGATTAATAAGCTTTTCTGGGAAAAACAATAACAAAAAAGTCTCCTTCTTCTCACAACAAAAACCTGATCTGCATACAGGCTGTCCACCTTGAAGGCTTAGTATACATCGCTTAAAGTAAGAGGAAGCCAAGTTCTTGACCTTTGAAGAGGATCTTGTTTTCTGTTTGTCCGTTTCTAGCACTGATATCTGTTTGTGCTAGCACCACTGAAAGCCTTCTATGTGGCCACTGCTCATCGGCAGTCACAGGCCATAGCTCTGTCACATCACCAAGCCACGTAGCAATCACAAGGAGAAAGAGAAGCACTGAAGTCCTTTCCTGCCGCTATGGGATCTGTCATGTGCCTCTGACCCCAACCAGGTTGGCTGAAGCTATTTCATCGTCCAGGGCCCTGCGATCCACCTGGCCATTTCCAAACAGTTAAATGCAAAAGAGAAACACACATTAGCATGGGCCCTCACTCAAAAACTGTATGCTTCAAACTTTTAAAGTATCATTGGTAGATATTTTAATTCTAATTTGCCTAATATTGTATTAACATATAATGCAAGCTACTAGGATCAGAAAGGTAAGTCACATGTGTATATGTACATATGTGTGTGTTCATGTGTGTCTGCACCTGCGTATGTGTACATGTGTGTGTGCGTGTGTGCATGTGTGTGTGTGTGTGTGTATGTGTGTGTACTGAGCATCTGTCCCGCACAACAAGCTTAGAATTCTTAATAGAGAAACCAAGTCCTTCCAGAAACGGGCCAAACAGAAACAGTCTAGGAGCTATTCTCCCCTTGAAGCCCTTCAAACAAAGATTAAAAGAAAAATGCCATAAAGATGTTTTTGACATTTCCCATTCTCAAACATAACCACCCTGATGTATTTTTAATACTATAAAACAGATAAAAGAGAGAGCAATATTTTAAGGGGTGGAGGACTTCGTGCTAATGTAAACAAAACTGAAGAGCTGTCCAGCAATTCAGAAGTTATTATCCGCGAGGAGCAGGTTTTCTTCATTACAGAGACAAGTAAGTCCTAGGGCCTCGGCCACAGTGTCCGAAGCCCTGGCCAGTGCTCCCTGCTGCTTTCTGCTGCACAGCATGCTGTCCTGGCAGGAAAGCGCTGGGTGGGGTGAGTATAGGAGGGGCTTCTGCCTCTCAGAAAATAAAAAAGGATGCTCTGCACGGATTTCAGGTGAGAAAGATGATTTTCAAGCCTTGCTTCTTGTTCTAGAGGGAAGCACACGTACACAGGCTCTCCTAGATGCCCAGTGCACACACAGATATGGGCACAGCAACATATATAGCTTCAAGACCTGCTCTCCTTAGGAATCAGGTGTCCTGGCTTAACTGGCAGTAGACTATACCAACTCTAATTAATGTTTCTAGTTCTCGTTTGCCATCATTTTTGCACTTATTTTCAGAACGTCTCTAAAATGTAGATCTGAAGGGAAATGGAGGGACGAAGAAGAATGAAGTGTGATGTCACACACGTATGATAAAATGCTGTTATGAGACCCAGTACTTTGTTGGCTAAATAAAAAAATTGATGAAATTAAATATTATTTAAAATTTCAAAAAATAAAAGAAATTGCTTTTAAAAGATGAAACATTTTAGGATCCTTCATTATCTACCCGAGTTTTCTTAACAAAAGAAGAAGACAGTTACTGCAAAGGTGCTAATAAGCTAAGAGACACTCGCTAAGGTCACAAAGCAGCGTATCACTTAGACACACAGACAGTCAGTAGGAGACATCTGAGGTGTGAGAGCCACTGCAGCCAAGAAGAGAAATTCCTGTTCTTAAGAGTTATTAAGGCCTTTGTTTCTATAGCCTGCCTGCAACAAGCAGAGTAGGCACCTTGTTTGCGACCTGCCCATCCAGCACGGAGGCCTGATCTCTCGGAGCCAGGAGACCCAGCGTTGGGGTGAGTTTCTGGCCCCGCGGTGCCAGCCTGGGACGGGGAGCTCAGAGGTTCCTTGGCCCCCCAGCCTTCTTGGGCAGAATCCTCCCCACGTCGGCCCCGCCCTCTTTAGGCACATAACATCAACCAGCCCAGCCTGTCTGGGCACTGGGTCCGAATCAGGGAGTGTCTTTGTTTCTATAGCCTGCCTGCAACAAACAGGGTAGGCGCCTTGTTTGCGACCTGCCCAACCAGCACGGAGGCCTGATCTCTCGGCGCCAGGAGACCCAGCTTTGGGGAGAACCAACATGGGGGAGAGCCAGTGTTGGGTAGGCAAGGAGACCTGATCCGGTAAAAGAAGATCCATAAGGGAGCATTTGGAAGAAGAGATGGGCAGACGCCAAGGCAAGAATT
>NC_022019.1:6967662-6977348 GCF_000317375.1 Microtus ochrogaster
CCTTCGATTATGCAGATCTATCTAAAATAGGGTTCATCAGAACACGGACAACCAGTGAAAACTCCATCTGCTGGAAAAGGGTGGAAGTCAGAGCTGGAGTGAGCACTGCCTGTGACTCTGGGCGGGACGAAACAGCACAACCTCTAGCTGTGTCTCCAGGCGTCAGTTTCACCGAGTTCAGACCCAACTGTACAGACCTGCTGGTGACACTCTCCTGCATTACTCAGAAGGTTTCAAAGAGGTCTTGGTATACCGTATCATTTCAGAGAGACTGTGGCAATTAGCAAAAGCAAAGAATCAGGGTGCCCAGAGTTTAAGGGTCACGGTGGTAATAGAAAGGATTTCTGTAGCTTTTTAGTCACATCTAACCTAGAAGCCCAAACGTGTCACCCACTTATCTTGGCACCAAACTCTACCTCAGTTTACCCATGGAGGAAGAGCAGCTGATTTGACCGGGTAGGTCCAAAGGTGCCTATGGTATTCGACAGAACTTACCAAAACTAATGGTCACTCCTGTTATAGCACATAAGCCCTGTCTTCAAGAAAAGCTGGGAGAGTAAACAAATTGAGTTAAAGATTTGACTGTGTATACCCAGACAGAAAAGGATACGGAGTTTCACTTTTTAATTCCATGAGCTGGTGAGATGGTTGAGGGTTTAAAACACTTGCTACTGAATTTGGCAACCTGAGTTTTCCCTTAGAGACTTACAGAGTAGAAGAAAAGATTCCTGCAAGTTGACATCTCAGAGCCACATACTTTGCCAGGGTACACACACGCGTGCGCGTGCACACACACACACACACACACACACATGTACACACACACACCATGTACACACATGCACATAAACATACAATTATTCTGGGGAAGGGGAGAATAGAAACCAGAACTATGGGAACACACAGGTTACAAAGGAGTCAGAGATCCTAGAGACAACCCTGGCTTCAAGTTTACTCTGGAATGAGGGCTCAGAGAGGCTGGTGGGGACAAAGGAACTTTTGCACAAAGCATGGCTACCTGAATTTCCAGAGAAGTGATGTGAGAAGAGCCTGGTGACAATGTGATGAGGGCAGTGGGAAGGACAGAGGTGTCACCATGTGTCTTCATTGCATAGGTGTATACGGCCATTACTTGGAGCAGTGTTCGTTTAGGGCGGATTGAGGCCCGCCAGATGGAAACTATCGGGGAAAAGGTACTGAAATCCTTAACCCCTCCCTCTGCCACGTTGATGGCAGGAATATACCAGCTTGTTTAAGAACCAGGCAAAAGCACTGTTTATGCTGTGTGTCAGAGTCAGGATAGAAAGCATAAAACACACTGAAGAAGGGAGCGGTGGTCTCCTGGTTTATAGGTTTGTGAGTGAAAAGCTGGGCAGTGGATTAGTCCCAAGCTTGCTGTGTGCGGAGAAAGCCCTCTGCAGCCGTGGCTTTTGCTTTCTGTGTACGTTAAAGAGTTGTCTACCCAGCATCTGGTCCCCAGCCAGAGTGGTTTGCTCAGAGGCTGGGGGAAACACATGAGACAAGCTCTCTGGCCACAGATCTATGGTCTTTTCTTGATGGCCAAAGGACAAAGATAAAGTGGTTGCTCACTCAGAGAAAACCTTAAAAGATCTGCTAATATGGTTCTTTGAGAGGTCACTTACTGCTTGCTCTCCGTCCCCACACTAGCTCTGAAGAAGGAACCAGGACCTAGCACATGCTTGCCCTGCCCTCTGCCCCTGAGCTTTGTCCCCAGACCCCCGTTACTATGTTTAAATCATCTATGATAGCTGCCCTTTTATCGATCCTTGTTGGTATTTGGCTTAGCAGGTAACACAGTCTAAGTTCCCTCTTTTCAAAAGTTCTCTATAAAAGAGACGCCGTTTAAATTTACTGTTGCAATGCAGGTTTTTTGTTTAAGTGAATGTTTTGCTGAAGAAACGCTTCCCCAGCTCCAACCCAAACAGACAGAGGATGGTCGCCAGCCAGGAGGAGCAGTTGGTGCCTGACACAGAATTAGATACAGGGACAAGAATGTGACCTCGTTGCCCTCTCTGCTCCCTGAATATAACCATTACACAAATTCTTTTCTTGTGCAAGCTTAAGAATGTGTGATTAATGGGCTAGGGGTGTGGCTTGGTTGAAGCAGTGCTTGCCTAGCATGCTTAAAGCCCTGGGTTCGATTCCCCACACTACAGAAACTAGGCTTGGTGGTGCATGCCTGTAGTGCCAGCACTCAGGAAGAGGCTGCAGGAGGATTAGAAGTTCAGTATCATCTGTGTAGTGAATTGAAGGCCTGCCTGAGCTACATGAGAATCTGGGCAACATTAGAATATGTTAGGTATCCTTTTCAGGGACCCCCCTAAAAGGTGGTCCTCTCAGAAATGATAGGAGTACTGTCATTCAATAACCTCAAGTGATTTGGATATAACATGCCATCACAGTGTCTTCTTCGTAGTCTGCAGCTACTGGCCTAGTGGAGCTCTGAGACTCGGGTCCTTCTCAAGGCCTCTGCTTGGAGTTTCTTATTGACGAACAAAGGGAAGGCTGAACCTCTCATTAGAATCAAACTTATAATTCAGCGTTCATGCATTTCCTCCAGCATTGTTTGGCGCAGGCGATGCACCAGGGGATTCAATAAAACCGTCACTTTGGCAAAACAAAAGCAAACCCAAGTTTGGCCTTAGAAAGGCTGGTGGGTTGTCTCTGTGATCCCCCGGCTGTGCTTACACTGGGGCAATACATTGTGCATAAATAATAATCACCCAAATTAAACGTGCGGGTGCTGCAGAGCTCTCTGTCACTGCCTCTCAGTAACAACAGTAATTTGGTTAAGAAAAAAAAAATCTATTGATATCAAATGTTCCCTGCAGGCAGCTTTCAATTAGACGGTCACACTCCAACCTTTAAATGACACATCTCGCTTACTCTCTCCTCCCTCCCTGCGCACCACGCAGAATAGTTACTCTTTGTCCGCATTACTTACATCCTTTTTTCTGTTACACCTTTTAAAGAAAATTTTATTTTTGACACTTTCATTTAGGTATATGATGAATTTGTGTCCTTTGTGCTCTGTCATAACATCTCATCCACCTTTCTCCTGATGAAACCCTTCTCCCAGCAAGTCCTCTTCTTTCACGCATGCCCCTCCCTCCATCCTTCCCTATCTTCCCTTTCTGTCCCCTCTGTGTCTGTGGGGAGAGAGAGAGACAGAAAAACAGACAGACAGACTACAGACACACAGCACACTGAGTATAAAAAGTGTTGCCTGCATGACCATGCATGGGAGTGTATCTATTGGAGCACGGGCAAGTTCTTGGTGGTTACGCCACTGAAGAAGTGACGTCCCCCTGCCTCAGCTACTGTTTTTTGTAAATGGTCCCTCAGGGAGGGATGGGAGCTAAGGGAGGGGTGGGGTCTCAGGAGCTCTTCCATCTTTGATGAAATGTTGATGGATCCAATCTTGGGCTGGTTTTCTATAGGTAGTGACAGCCGCTGTGAGCTATGAGGGCAACAGCCCTGTTGTGTCCAGAAGACACTGTTCACAGATGATGCAGCTGAATACTCTGTCCTTATGCTCCGCATTTTGATGAGTTTTGAGCCTCTGTATTAAACACCATCTACTACAAGAAGCTTCTCTGATTTCTTCAATTTCTCCATGTCCTGTGACCACAGTGTGCTGTATCTTCAGCAATAGGGTCTTCCATTGAGGGCTGGTGGGCAACTGAGAGCAATGGCAACAACCTGTATTGTTTGGAGGGGTCTCTGGGACACCCCTGGCCAACAGCTGGATGGGTGGTATCCCATGCCCAGCATTGAGTTTTAAAAAATACAAACAAACTCCTAGATTATAGGAAGAGCACCCATATGTAAGGGCTCTCTATTTAAACTCTTAAATGTTCATATTTTGAACATTTATAAAATAATGGGTTGCTACGTAGCTCTTTTGAGCATCCTTAGTATTGGCTATCTCTCCCCTTATTCATTCTCCCTCCTATTGCCCTCCCCACCTAAGCCTCCCCCCAATTACTCCCCTTCACCCCTTCATAATGTGTTCTACCACATTCCTTCCCTTCAGAACCCCCAGATTCCTTTCTAGTTTCATAGCTTTTATAGGGACTCCAAGTTAAGTGAACAACGCTAAGAACTCAAAGCTAGGATGCACATAGCGTCCTCCTGAGGACCATGTACTATAACATCTCCACCGCCATGTACTATGACAAGTATCGCCTACACAGAATTGATGCTGCAGATGATGGCTACGACACCGGATGCTATGGCTATTCTAGCAGCAGTGTCTTCATTGAACACGGGTGTGCTGTCCTGTCTAATGTCCCCGAGGACACATTGTGCACAGGAAGGATTCAGAACCTCCTATCCACAGAGACACCGTATCTAATCAACAAGCAGAGATGAAGACTGGGTGCAGATTGCAGGTCTATCTCAGTTGGTTATGACTCTGGTCAGCCCCATAGGGGGATTTGTCTCAGAAACTGCTCCCAGCTGTAGCCTTTCTCTTGTACCCCCCCTCAAATCATATAAACAGAGCCAAGAGAGACTCTGGTCATGCTGGCTGAACCTAGGGAGTCATTTGATCCCCAATTCATATGACAACATTCAAAGCATTCTTCTTCATACTATTAAAAAGAGGAACATTGGAACTGGAGGCCAGCAGATGTCCTCACTATGGTCACTGTCCCCGGGCAGGCATCAGGCCAGCAGTGGAAGAAGTCCCTTAAGAAAAGGCAGCAGCAGGTAAGCCCCTGTGCTGGGCTGGTTTTCAGGACACTGTCCCACCAACTGGACCAGGACACTGTTGGACCAGGACGATGTCCCATCAGCTGGACCCAGACACTGCCCCATCCGCTGGACCTGGACAGTGTCTCATCAGCTGGACCCGGACACTGTCCCACCAGCTGGACCACAACACTGTCCCATCAGCTGGACCACAACACTGTCCCATCAGCTGGACCACGACACTGTCCCATCAAGTGGACCACACCTGTAGACACTGGTTCTAGAGTACTCTTCCCAGATGGCAAGTGTGTCTGAAGTGCAGCCAGGTTGGTTTATAAAGCCTCAGTGTTCAGAGGAATTGCTTGGTAATACAGGGCCCTGGCCCCCAGCTCAGGACTGCTTCTCCCTATTCTTGCCCAATGTGCATACTGAGCCACCTGAGCTCCAGATTTAGCCTCCTGAGCTCCAGAACATAATTTTGAGTGAAAACAGTTATGAGATACAAGTGACTTTTAATTTTATAGCAGCCATCTTTTAAAGAGTAAAGACAGAATAAGCTTTAGTACTTAAAGCAATTATCATTTGACGATATAAGCAATATCAAACACTACTGGCACCACATTCTATATTCTCTAGTCACTGATTCTTTGGAGCGTGGGCCTTGCCTTTCATACCACATGTCCACGGGAAAGATGCAATTGCGTGCATGTGTCCAGCAGCTGCTGAACTGGACATGGCGGACTTCCCACTTGCCCTCACTCTCACCCCGGGGCACCAGAAGCCTTACTGAATGAGACCATGGAATGAGTACAACAGAAAACAGAGTAACTGCTGGCCCAGGCAAGACCCACACCCACACTGCATCTGCTATCCATAACTCCTGGAATTGGCCCACAGATTTTACTAAGTTATATAGCAAAGAGGTAGGTACATTTGGGTTCATAATTCTGCTCCAAGGTCAGGAGGCCACATCAGAAAATGACTTTCTTCCTGGCTGAGTCGGGCCATCCCATGACAAGAGAATGGCAGTCTGTATGTCCCCTCTGGTCTCTCATCCTCTTCTTAGAAAGTCACCAGGATTCAGTCACAGTAGACCTGCCCTGGTGGCTTTATCAAATCTCATCACCACCCAAAGCTCCACCTCTGTACACCACAGCCCAGCTAGGTTTCTGCCCCTCCTATGTGATTGCTCAGAGTCCAGCTCCAGTGTGGCTTTCTCGCTGGGATGGACCACATTCAAACCTCAGCACTACCATCTCACCCTTCTTGCAAAGACTGAAAGAAATATCAAGTACGTCAGGACAGACCTGCTCCTAATGGCTTCCAAGGTCTTTTCAGGCCTCATGATGATGTAAAGGAGTCAGAGATTCTGAAACCTTTTGCCAGACTGGTGTCACATGAAAAGAATTGCAATTACATGCCAAGTGTACAGAGGCATTCCCCCCATACAAAGCAGCCTCCACTGCAAGTTGTGTGGACTAAAGGCAGGAGGCCATTTCAAGCCACTGAACCACAGCCACTCAACCAGGGTGAAGCAACTGATGTGGTGAGGGGCTAGTGAAGCCAACAACTGGTGTGTTACATTGTAACATCCTGTGTGTGACTGTAGAGAAAACACTTCTTCATCTCAAATCACACAGTTAGCCCATGCATTCAGTGTTGCTACTTAACCCTTAAATAAATAAAACTAACACAGCCTCTCCCCGCCAACACCGTATCACCTATTTCCAGAAAGGGTCAAAATGGCTTCAGATCAGTTGCTGATGGTTCTTTCCAATAAAACCTCTGAATGTTTAGATGAACCAGAAGCTCCCGCCCCCAATACCAGCCACCTGTCACAACATTGGGATCGCCCAACACAGCTCATGGAGAAGCAGACTCAAGCTGGGCTCTATGGGCTAAACATATGATTGGTGAACACTCAATCGCAGTGTCTGCCATTGGTGTGGTCATAAGCCAGCATCACATAAAATGGGAGGAGCTGGGAAAGGCTAGCGCGGCACACAGGAGAGAGGCCTATCCGCACAGACAGCTATCTCATCAGAGGTTAGGTGTGTGGTGGGACACAGCAGACAGGACAGGCTGCCCAGCAGTGACCTTGGCACCCACTTAGCTCACCCACTTTGCCCTAAAGAAATCAGCAGGGGTTGAGGCCAGATCAGATTGCTGCTGTAGTTTGTGCCTTTGGCTTCAAGTTTATTAGCTCCTGACATGGCTGCTCCAGCAGTTGAGAGGCTCTGCCTGCATCACAGCGAAGCAGCAGGGGAAAGTGCAGCCAGCCCCGCAGAGGCTGGGTCTTCAGCCAGATCTGTCCCTGGAGCTCACCAGGGGGGAGGATACCAGGATCCCAATGGCAGGATCTGTGAATGACTGAGTCTTAAAATCCACAAACATCCTATAACTCCATCCCAGTGGCCCCTGTGGGTGACAACACACAGAATTAAAGCCAGCCGTTTGATTCTGGGTAACTGTTTCTTCTCACCTGCTCTGTACTGGCATTCCCAGTATCTGTGTTCATTCACTTTTTCCTCTACCCGTGTATCAGAGTCCAGAGCATGAACTTCGAAGTCAGACAGGCAAGCACCACCCCAACTCTTCCCCGCCCCCCTTACCTATGCAATTTTTGAGGAATCATACGCCACAAAGCATTTTTGATGAGGATTTAAATGAGTTTGTGCTTGTCCCAACAGTGACACAATGCCTCACAGGACACTCCACATCTGGCACTGGTCTCTGTTTTATTCCTACTGCCAACACCACCAGTGACACCATTTGGTATGCAACATTCCAGGAAGAAGGGAGGTAAAACGAACACACCCAAGACTGGCTTTGCTGGAGGACTCCCCACCTAGAGGTGTGTGAGCACAGTGAGTACTCCCTCAGCGTGACGCACTAGCTGACAGACAAGCTGGAGCAGTGCTAAGAGGTAGTCCCAATTCCCTTGGGACTCAGGGAGTGACTTGCAAAGGAAAAAGAGCTTCTAGAGCAGGTCCAGGTGATCTGAGCATGGAGGTAAGAGACTGTCCTTCCTCAGACAGGCCCTGATGTACCCAGATGCTAGAGCAGCCCAGGGTTCATCCAGGACGTCAGTCTCCAGGGGACCATGGACACTCCTTCTTCCATCTCTCTTCCCTCATCCTCTGGTCTCTACCCTCCATGAACCACTTCACTACAAGGCAAGAGCTTGTAAATTTCAATGTGATGACCATGGCTGAACTGGGCAAGCATTTTGGCCATTTTAGAGAACTTACTCCAGCAAGAAAACCAGGGGCTATTTCAAACAGAAAAGCCAAGGACTCCTCAACCTCAAAGGCACCACATAGCCAACGGAACTCTGGGCTGCCAATGAGGGGCTGCTCTGTCTCTGGGGCCTGGCTTGAAGTCAGGTATCTTAGACCACACTGGGTGCAGCAGAAGCAGACCATCCATGGTGGTTCAAATTGTCTGTTTCCAGAGAGCAAATGTTGCTGCTAGGCTGGAAGCCTGAGGTGCCCAGAGACACCCAAAGAGTGACCCCTCAGAGGTGAGCATGGAACTCACAGCCCGCAGCCCTTCCTGCCCTCAGGTGAGCTCAGGGCTCAGCTGTGGCTCCATCTGAGTCCTGGAAACAGATGTTGGCCTCTGATCCACCAGCTGGCTGCTCTGGGGGAAATGAGACAATATATACTGTCCCTCCCTCAGTGACACGGCTAAGAAGGGCAGCCTGCAGGGCATCACGCCACAGGCACAGGGCATGTGTAACAGGAAGCTGTGCATGCTATTGTAAAGGCCTCTTTCCTTTGTCCATTTTGTCCCCTCCCAAGCCATTCATTTCGAGATGCTGGCTCCGCTCTCAGAGCCAAGATGAAGTCTACAATAGTTCCGGCTCTTCTGACACCAGCAGCACAGCAGTCGCACTGCTCCGACGTACAGAATCCCTTTTGTGTGGTGCCATCTGTGCCTTACTCTCTCAAAGTCAGTGACTTTGCAGGAACCTGGTAAAGCTATAAAGGTAGGGTGAAAAACCAGCTCCACCCACCCCAGCCCCTCCACTGGAGGTTATTGCCCAGCCACCTCTGCAGAACGCTATTTATGGCAGCTTTCATCATTTGTTCGCTGACTGCTCCTGGAAAGGGACAAGGTCAACAGGGGAAAATGCGAGGAAGGCAGTTCTGAAGCAGAGGAGGGTCAGCTCCAAAGACGGCCGGTGAGTCAGAAGTGGGTCGGGAGAGAATATCCTGCTATCCCGTCTGCACAGGAAACATGCCACTCTTCCTTCACTGAGTGCTCATGGTCCCTCATGCGAACCTCTACTCTAGATTATAAATAGTTAGAGTCCAGGAAGCTGGCTTAGTGGGTACAGTGCTTGCCACCCAGGAATGAGAGCCAGAGTTCAGGTCACCAGCACTCATTTAAATACTGGACAAGCCCCACTCCAATCCCAGTGTACAGGAAGAGGCAGAGATGGGACGCCTGGGACAAGCTTAACAACTAGTGTAGCCAAATCGGCCGGCTCTGGGTCCAAGTAAGAGACCCTGCCATGTTCTAGAAGGTGGAGAGCCATGGAGGAAGATGTGCCAACCTCGGGCCTCCACATGCACACAAACACACTTGCGAGTGTGCACACACATTTTTATACTCACACCACACAGGCAAAATTAAACAAATAAATAAGCAATATAAATTTCCAAGGATGGATTTCACAACATGGACGCTATGTCTAGTCCTCAAGTCGGCAGCTTCTGCAAGAGAACAGTCATTGCTTCTGGCCTTCTATGGGCCTCCCACCACCTGGATTGGGTCTCGGAAGGACTCCTTGAAGAGATAGTAGACGTGCTACTCCAGGAACTTTGAGAAAGTCACCTGATGGAGGAGGGTCATCTTTCTATCTGTTGTTTTATTGGTTAAGTAATAAAGAAACTGCCTGGCCTCTTATTGGCTAGCTCTTACATATCGATCTAACCCATTTCTAATAATCTGTATAGCCCCAC
>NC_022019.1:6991522-7007805 GCF_000317375.1 Microtus ochrogaster
TCTTCCCCTCACAGAAAACATGATAGAATACAGCTGCTCAGTTTTCCCTCGTCTGGTCCACATGTTTCCTTTTATTGTTTGTTTGGACTTTGTACATGTGTTTTGCTTTGTTTTCAGTATCCACAAGATTAATAACTCTTCTGTGAATTATTTTCACATATTCCTAATATAGATTGATTTGAAAGTTTGAAAAAAAAAGAAGGTTCATTTGGATATTCTTCATAAATCATGAGAGAGTCAGCTGGGATTTTAGTGATCTCCCCCAAATTCAGTTTTGGACCACCATATGATTAATTTATTTAGATGTAGAGCTAGATAAAATATTTTGTGATCAAGTTAAAATAACACTAATTGCAATAAAAAAGCAAGCCTAGATTTTCAGTAAAGACAATTTTATTAGCAAAACTTTGGTGATGTTTTGTTTGTGTTTTAACAAATAAAGCTTGCCTGAAGATCAGAGTACAGAGCGAGGCACACTAGTTAGCCATAGAGGCCAGGTAGTGAGAGCCACACACCTTTAATCCCAACACTCCAGAGACAGAGGCAGATGGATCTCTGTGAGTTCAAGGTCACCCTGGGCTACAAAAGATTGATCCAGCCTAAAAGAAACAGAGTCAAGAGGCAGTGTACTAATGAGGTGGAGTCAGGAAGTGATATGGCTGGATGGAGAGAAGAATATAAGGTGGGAGGAGACAGGAGCTTAGGATTCAATATGAAGTTTCATAGAGATGACATTCAATCTGAAGATTGACAGGGGGCGGGATCGTCCATTCAGTCTGAGGATTCAGTAGAGCTAAGAACCAGTGGCTGGCTGCTCTGTTTCTCAAATCTTTCAGCTTTCAACCCCTAATATCTAACTCTGGGTTTGTATTATTAAGACCAATTAGAATTTGTGCTATACAGAATAAAGTTTTTAATAAAAGTAATTTACCATTTCTATATCAATTGAGAAGAAATTTACAGTTTGTTAATTTTAATTTTTTATCCCATTACATAATTTTATCACCTTTTCAAAAAAAAACTAAATGCTAAGCAACATGAATTCCACTGGCAATCTTATTTTTCCCTTTCCATGAAACTAAGTCATGGATTCTTAGCTGCTATTCTGTCCACCATCTTCCACCTCTTGGTACACCATGATGCATGCCACTCTCCGTGTAAAGAATGTCCATATCATTTAAAATTCCACCAAAGTCTCAACATTACTCAAGGGAGACAGAAACATCCCAGCACCTGAAAATGTTCAATTCTCAATGGCCAGCACAAAAACAAAATTACCAACAATCATGCCAGAAAGTTAGGAGCTATTACCTATAATCCAGAGGACAAAAGGAAAAAAGCATTCCCTGAAAGCAAACACAGAAATATTGGTGATGCAGCTATTAGGGGGGATATCAAAATAACAATTATAGCTGTGCCTTTTGTGCAACCTGGGGAAGGACATGTCCATGGTGAAGAGAAAGACAGAGGATGCCAAAAGCTTGGCTGGAAGTATTAGATATTTTTAAAAAGAAAATATACTCAGTGGACTAAAAACATGGATGTTAAAGAAGAAAATACTAACGAAATTGAAAGCACAGTACAGAGACTTCCCAGAGTCACCCAAAGAGTAACAAAAGCTTTGAGATAGCAAAGTCACAGATTGTGGGACAATCAAACAGGGCCTTATATGTGTGTGATTTGGTCACAGAAGGAAGGGAAGAGGGAGAGCAGAAGTACTGGAGGAAGGGAGGAAGGATCAAGATGGTTCTTCACCTGCACTTGGGGCTCAGGCATCCTACAATGTCTCTCAGTAGACAAAGGATGTGCAAAACCATTTTTCCAAAGAAGTTACAAAGGATTATGTAGAGATGGAGAGGAGGTGTTGAACCCCATGAATCAGCAGAGAAATAAAGATCACACTGCAAGGAGATGCCACTGTGCACCCATTAACAGGACTGTTACAGTGGGGTGGAGGGGGGGCGGGAGGAGGAAAAACAGAAAGAGAATAGGAGAGAGAAGAAGGCAAGAATGCTCCAGAAAGGGATGTTGCAGGCTGGTGTGGCCTTCATGGAAAACGCTGTGGCTCTTGCTACAAAACTAGAGCTAACGGGCTGCAGAGATAGCTCAGCAATTAAAAGCACTTGCTGCTCTTCTGGGGAGCCAGGGCTCAGGTGGCTTAGAAGGCCACTTCCAGGTGATCTGACACCCTCTGGCCCTACATATGTGTGGCACCCACACATATGATACACATAAACACACGCAAATACACATAAAAAGTGATTAATTAGGTAATTGAAAATATAGTTACCATGTGTCCTGGACATCTGCCTCATGACCTGCAGAGCACATACCCAAAGAAAACCAAGTCCAAATCTGGTCTGAGTAGCTCTGCTTTCTGCAGGGTTGGGCAGTAGCAGCAGAAAGACATGTGCCCAGGGATGCAGCCCAGCGGTTGAGCACTTGCCCTCTCATGCGTGAGGCCCTGGATCTGAAACCTTGCTCTGAGAAAAAACACACACATATGAAGCACACTGTCATTTTATTATCTCAATCTCCAAATTACTATTTAAGTTCTGGAGCCCAATGCATTTGATTTTGTTTTCTTCCTAAAGTGGTACTAGTCACATTAGGGTCTCACACATGTTGGGGTCTTACTATTTATTAATGAATGAACTAAAAGTTTCAGACTAAAGCAGGTGTGCTGGTTCATTGCTCAGGCATTCTGAGAGTGGGAACGCATTCTCTGACCAGCACAGTTACAGGCCTCCGCTCGGTGGCTCGCCTACTGTTCCTTCTCTGATGAGTGACCCTGAGTGCTGGGTACTGTTTTCACCTCACTGTGCCCTCAACACTCAACACACCCCCTGACATGACATGTATTTTAATAAGATGCCTTTAAAGCAAAACAGAGGAAGGGGGAAATTTTTATTTTCCACTGGACTTACCAGACTCAGTCCAGCCATGACTAACAAACGTCCCCGACTTATGCACAAATCCCCCCCACTCACCCCCATACTCAGGGAAGCTGGGCCTTAAAATCTACCAAGTGATGGGAACAGAGAGTATGATGGGTACCTGCTGCTGACTTGCTGTTACTTGGATGTTCTGTTAGGTTCTGATGGTCCAAGGAATCCTACAGTGGACCACTTCATTTAGACAATGTACACTAAAGCTGCCAGTCTTCTGTGGCAGGGACACAAGAGGTGCAAATTAGAACCTGCTGGGTCCCCTCCTAACACACGTATCTTTCTGCATGGGCTCCTCCCCTGCAGTTCCATCATCTAAGTGTAGAGTCCATCACCATATCTGGGTCCGTATCTAGCCTTTCCTGTTGACTGCACAAAGAATCTCTTCATCTTTTTCTTTTTTCTTAAGCAACTTACTTTCTCCCCATGATGTTCCTTCCCACAATGTTCCTTATAAGTAGCAGTCTATCTGAACACAGAACACTCCATTGCTTATGATAAATTCACCATCTTCTGTCACATCTAAGCTCTGTTCACTGTATATGGTAAATCACATAGCATGCTCCCCTGGGGTTCATGTTTATGCTGTCTGTCCACACAGTCACATATCAAACACTATAGCCTCCTCACTAACAGTCCAATACAACTGTCTACTCAATTATCGTCCACGTGGGTCACAAACCCCATTGACCCAAGTGAGCTGTCCACCTGGATTTCCAAGGGCATAATTTTCCTCTATTGCTTTTTGCCTCTTGAATTTCAGAAAATCACCTCATAAGATCTGGAGCAAAAAAAGGAAAGTCTCTTTTTTGCCTCAAGGTCAAAATGTTTTTAAAACTCTCTAGCTCTTGCTGTCCTTCTGGGACATCTGCAGTCTCAAAGTGTCAAAGCCACTGATGTCCACTGCCAAGCAGCATGACAGAGATTAGAGGAAATCTAAAGGCCATTCGGGATGGGCTGACTGTAGGCACCTTAATTGAAATATATATATATATCACACAAAAAGAAACTCCCGAGAGTCCCTGATGATAGTAGATAAGACTCCCCAGTGGCTGCCGACATTATGACATGATATCTACCAAGCAAAGCTACAGACCCACTTAGAAAACCTAAAGTACTTATCCTTCCTCCAGAACACCTGCTTCTGGGTGACTCTCAAGACAGCGAGAAAGGCCTCAGAGCAGGGGCAGCTACCAGAACACGATGCCTGGAGGAAAATTATTCTCTCAATAACAAAAGTAGTTTGGGAAACTTTTTTCACATATGTACAAGTGATGGGTCATCCTCGTCATCAGTCTGACTAGACTTGGGGTCGCCTAGGAGACACACCCTTGGGAATGCCTGTGAGGACGTTTCCAGAGAGTTTTACCTGAGCGTATGCATGGATGAGGAAGGTACCAAACAATGTGCTGGAGTCCCAGATGGAACAAAACACAAGGAACTGAAGAACTTGCACCGGCTTTCCCTGCTCTTTCTTCCCGTTTCTGCTGAGAACTGAACAAGCAGCTGCCACTTGCTCCCCCTCCTAGGACCACTTGTCCCTGTGCCATGACTGCCTCATAATTGTAGTCTGAATGCCCTCAGACCAAGAGCCCAAATAAACCTCTCTGCTCTTAGGTTGCTTCCAGTCAGGTGAGGTCACCACATGAGAAAACCAGCTAATGTAAATAGATACCGCGAGGCTGCTCCATCTCAGAAGGGAATAGGTATGGCAGTAGCCACTGCATGATGTGAAAACTCCTACAGAAAGATCGGATGTCTCAGAAAGGGAACCCTTCTTCCTAGCATCGTCATAGACTCCTCCCCCCACTCTGTGTGTACATGTATTGTACTTGTGGGTACAGGTACATACACGCATAGACCAAGACTATATAAATTTCTATTCTCTTTTCCAAACAAATGGTCAGAGCATCTCATTACTTAAAAGGTTGGCTCATTCTAGTTTGCTCATCCTGAAACAGGTAACTAGCAATTATTGTCTACTTCGGATGTTAGTTTGGATAAGTGCCCCTTACCCACCCCCCATCTCAGAGATCCAGGTGTCAGGGTACCAGGAGCAGACATGAGTCCCCATTTCTACTGTCTACATGTAATGATGAGCAGTCCTCCGTAAAGGTTATTCATCTCTGGGTGGAAGAGCAGCTAAGCTCAGTCCATAAAGGCCTTCACTATTTCTATATATAGACACCAACATTCTTTGATACATAAAATAAAGACAAATATTTAGGGACACAGTGGAGGATATTCACAACACATGCATGCTATATGTTTATTCAAATCCTGCTCACGATCACAAAGTACCTACTGGGATCAGACATCTTGCTGTATCAAAGTGTCCTGCAGGGCTAAGCCCTTGGAGCAGAGAAAAGCCCTGGTCTCTGCTCACAACTCAAGGGAACACAGGAGTTGGCAATGTTTGGAACTCTCGTGGTGGGGTCATACTGCAAATATTTTGTTAGAGTCAGTACTTGTAAGCTGTGGAGAAAGAACACTGACCATGATGACCCAGAATCTGGCACGAAAGGTCAGCAAAGCCACCGAGGGTATATGACATGACTAAGACGATAGGTATGGAACTGGGACCCGGGAGACTGGCTCCCATGGCTGTGCTGAAGACCACACACCAGTCATTTCAGTGTG
Organism: Microtus ochrogaster; assembly: GCF_000317375.1. Classification (NCBI taxonomy): domain Eukaryota; kingdom Metazoa; phylum Chordata; class Mammalia; order Rodentia; family Cricetidae; genus Microtus; species Microtus ochrogaster. Next base: position 6,997,111 of record NC_022019.1, read on the forward strand.
GGAGTTTAGGGCCAGTTTCAGCTGATCACAGTGAACTTGAAGAAAATAGTTCCTGTGTGAAAGACAACCCCCCACACACAGCAAGGGAGAAGGCTGGAACTGAGTGGTGGCATGTGGAAGAGCATCTCTGAGTGAGAGCTGCGGATGCTCAGAAAGCCCGGGATGGGAGATGTGGGGCTGAAGAAATGGTGCAGGGGCAAAGCGCTTGCTGGGCAAGCATGGAAATCTAATTCAGACCCCTAGCACCCAGGTAAAAAGCCAGGCGTGGCCACACACGCACTGTAACCCTAGTGCCCGGGAGCAGAAACAGCATCCTGGGGCTTGCTGGCCAGGCAATCCACAGATTGGAATCGTTTTAACTTCAGGTTCAATGAGAGACCCTGTATCAAGAGAGAGTAGGGTGCAGAGGGATTAGGGGAGAGGCCCAGTGTCAACCTCTGTCTCCTGTATATGTGTGTACATATGTGCTCACACCTCCACACACACCCCGTCCACACATGAACAGTTAGATGCACATCTACCAAATGGGAGGTGCAGAGAGAGGTCGTCTCTGAAAACAAGAAGGTAATTATTTGTCACCAGCCATTGCTGGGATTATAAAAGGCAGGAGGTTAGCTGCTTGGGCATAAGGCTCACCATGATCACCTTCCTCACAGGATCTTTGTAAAATTAAATGGTGTTTCCTTTTGAATTGTTTTTAATTAATTCATTCACTTTTTAAAACCAATATTTTCTCATTTTAAATACCAATCCCTGTTCCCACTCCCTCCACCTTCCTCCCAGTCCAGCCCCCATCCACTCCTCAGAGAGGGTAAGGCCAAAATCTAGCACATTCCTTTGAGGCAGGACCAAGGCCCTCCCCACTATATCTAGGCTGAGTAAGGTATCCCTCCAAAGAGAATAAGCTTCAAAATGCCAGCCAGTTCAAGCACCAGGGATAAATCCTGGTTCCATGGCCATGAATCTCATAGAAAAGAAAGTGGGAAGTAGCCTTGAACACATGGGCACAGGAGACCACTTCCTAAATATAACCCCAGTAGCACAGACACCAAGACCAACAACAAATAAATGGGACCTTCTGAAACTGAGAAGCTTTTCTAAGGCAAAGGACAGTCAGTAAGACAAAACAGCAGCCTACAGAATGGGAAAAGATCTTCACCAACCCGACATAATACAGAGGACTGATCTCCAAAATATATAAAGAACTCAAGAGACTAGACATCAAAATACAAAATAATCCTTTTGAATTTGATGACTAAAAACTTTACATATTTATGGGGGAAGAGCTTGTGACATTTGCAAGCATATATATATATATATATATATATATATATATATATATATATATATATATATATATATTACACGTTTTATAATTGTTGACTGATCAACTTAAATATCATATCTTCAACATTTGCCATTCTTTCTGGTAAACTTTTGTTCTAGCTGTTTGAGAGAAGCTGTGCACAGCCACCTCGCAATCACAGTGCAATTGCACTGGTGTGAAATAGCACACCAGAACCCACTCACCCCCAAGCGGGGCCTACTATCCATGGGCCAGCCTGTACCCATCTTTTGTCCCTGGGGAATTGTCCTAAGACTCTGGTGACCACTGCTTTATTTTCAGCTCCTCCAAGATCCTCCGCGTAAGAGTCCATGCATGAGTGAAGCCATAAGCTCTCCACAGCTCTGTGCCTTCATTCAGTCTACAGGACTCTCCAGTTCCATCATGCTGTTGCAGGAGAGATTTTCCTCCTTTTAATAACTGAATAGTGTTCTATCATGCATGTATATCAAAATTTCCTTACTTATGCACTGCTTGGTGAGCATTTAGGCTGTGTTTAATATTTTAGATTTCTTTTATTGTATGCACACACACACACAATATCACTGAAACATACATATGTATGGTGTGCATCCTGATGGTTTGGAATATATGTACATCATAGAAGAGTTAAATTGGGTAATTCAGACACGTACTATCTGTGCTGGGTAGACTTTGATCAACACAACACAGCTAGAGTCATGGGGTAGAGGGAATTTATACTGAAACAATGCCATGTGGCCTACAGACAAGTCTGAAGGGCATTTTCTTGATTAACAATTAATATGGAACAGCCCACTGGGGGTCAGCATCACCCCTGGGCAGGTTGTCCTAGGTTGTATAAGAAACCAGGCTGAAAACACCATGGAGAGCAAGCAAGCAAGCAATGTTCCTCTATAGTCTCTGCTTCAGTTCCTGCCTCCAGGTACCTGTTTGAGTTCCTGCCCTAACATCCCTTGATGATGGCTTCTGTACTATAAACCAAAATAGACTGTTTTCTCCCCAAGTTGCTTTTGGTCACTAGGTTTATCATAGCAGTAGAGAGAAAACTAGAACACTATCTCACATTTTGTGTGTGTGTGTGTGTGTGTGTGTGTGTGTGTGTGTGTATGTATAGACAGGTAGAGACAGCGAGAACAGGATATAAAACACACCTCAGATCTACTCTCTTGATGTTCAAGTTCATGACCAATTGTAACACATTTTTCAAGGGATTTCTTGAAGGAATTTGTATGAAGTACCAAGTTCAAACACAAACCCCAGACCAACACAAACTGGTCCAGAGCCTGTGCCAGCCTCAGTAGCAGCTGTAGCAGTCAGTTGGTAGAAGGTTTACACAGTACATTAGTAAAGAACAGGCCTTATAGCCTTCCCTTTGGGGGCAATTAGAACTGACAATAACCTGGGAGCCTGAAGAACCCAGGGCCTAGAAGCAAGGGCCTTGGGTTCCATACGTGTCAAGAGAAGTCCCGAATAAACAGAAAGGGAGGGGGAGCTGAGATGGGGTGAGGGGAAATGGGGAGACACTTGAGAATCATGGTCGTAGTGGGACAACCACCAACCTAGAGAGCACAGAGAGCCATGTACAGTGTGTGCTGTGGCTGAATGCTTACAGACAGACTCATTATATAGCCAAATCTGGCTGAGCACCCATAGCCATCCCCCTGCCCCAGCCTCCCACACAATACCACATCTGGCTCCAAAGACATGTTTCTTACTAAATATTGCTTATGTAAGCTGATTGTTCATAATACCCAATATATTTTTACACATTTTTGAACACATATAAATAAAAGGAGGAATCCTCTTGGGTTCCACAAGGGAGATAGAACAATCATATGGTTTTTCATGGTGTTCATGCTTGCCTGCATGCATTTAATCTAGCATGCAGTCTCGCTTTTGTCAGACTCTAAGGTGACCCCATGATAAAATAAGGAACGGGTAGCAAGCTATTCATAAAACAAGACAACCTATTTAAGAGACTGGTGTTTACATTTTAACAACTAAACTTGCTAAATATTGAAGTGGAATTCGCTCTACAAAAGATATGGTGATTATACGTTAGAGACCAGGCTAATTTTTTAAAATCTGATTTTAGTGTGCCTTTTCAAATAAATATTCTTAGCGTTATTCTTTTAGACAAATTGAAAATTGATAGACATATCAGTATCTCCCACGGGTTTGGAAATTTTCCTCCTGTGTGAAAGGCCAAGGTCTGATAAAACTTCTAACCCTGTCTATATGGAAATTGAATCTCCCTTGGGAGATTTCCAGAACCTTGAGACAATAGAAAGAGAGCCCCTTCCCCGCCCTGCCCCCTCTTCTGTATGGATACTTATCCCTACTCAAGCTGGCGTTCTCTCAGCACCCCCTGGGCTGTCACTGCGATGTCCAGGGAGAAACAGAGAGCTGCACAAAGTGGGAACTCCCTGCTATTTTATTCAGGTGCTGAAGGTGTCCGTGAGCCTCTGTGCATACACAGTGACGCCCCCTTGTTAAGGGTCTCTCCTACCTCACAGGAGGACAGCATGTGTCCCATGAAATGAGATCGATTACACCTACAGTTTTTAGAGAAAGCAAGACCAGAATTATCCAAGGCTTCTGGGAAGCGGGGGGTCACCTAGTTTTAATCCTCAGGAAAGAAACAAGGAACCACTAAAGGCAAATTCCACACCCACAGGCCAACATCCATCTTAATGAAAGCTTTCTCAACTCTAAGATCTAGTGATTTTTTGATTACCCATTAGGATCATGGCTGCTGTCACCTACAAGATCCTCAGCTGGAGACATCAGTGATAGATGGGAAAGGAGCCTGGGATAGATATATGTAAGGAGGCTGGGATGCCAGCGGAAGTGTTTCTCCTGCCCAGTTTCATGTCCAGAATGACCCACCATGATACCTTATTCCTGAGGGTCCCAGATCCCCACCTAAGCAGCCAGACGACGTCAAGGGCTCCGTCAGGACAGCCCTACTGTCTTCCTCTTGCGTCCGAGTCTTCTCACTGCCGAGCATCATTCTTCCACATCCATAACATGCACCAGATGCAGCTGCGTCCTTCCAGGCTCACATGCTGCACCACACCTCAGAGAAGCTTATTAGCAGTCAGCCAATGCCAGTTATGGGCACTAAAAACCCAGAGTTTCCCATTTTGTCACTGTGCTAGAATGCCCGATGGAACCATCTTAAGGACAGAAAGATGCATATTGCTCATAGTCTCTGAACTTTTGGTCCCTCATTAGAAAGGGATGGAGAAACATTGTTCTTCAGCTTAGGGTAGAATGACTGGACCAGGGACAAGATTGCCCCGCAAGGAACTGCTCTCAGTGACCCACTTCTCCCAGCCAGGCCTCACTTCTGGAAGTTTCCATAACCTCTCAAAATAGCACCATGTGCCGGGGGAGGCACATATTCAACACTGGAGGGAACAGAACAGACCCAAACTGCAGCACCTAGCTCAAAAGAAAGCAACTGAATACCACAATGGCACCATCCCAGGGTCTGAGCTAGAACAATGGCATGCCAAGCAGAATGGGCAGCAGCAGCACGAGACGACAGTTAAATGAGAAGTTGATGATTAAGTCGCAAATAGCAAGCACTGGGCTTTTATCCCTCAGTCAATTCCCAGAACTATGTGGGCCCAGGGGTCCATGTTAAAGAAGATGCATGGGAGAGGCAGGCCCCGGTGAGCAAACACGTGCTGTTGTCGTCCTCCAGTCCCCAGCCAGAAGGAAGTGAAAGAGGAGCTGGGGAGATGCCTCCACAGCACTTGTGAGATATGGAACTTGGGTCACAGCACCAACACGACGAAGCCAGTGTCCCTGAAAACCCCTGTAGCTCCAGCTCCAAGAAGGGCAGAGACAGGAGGATTCCTGGTGCCTGTAGGGTCCCAGCCTACCCCCCAAATACCTAGGGTTCACAGGAATAAAATGTCAAGACTCACCTAAAACTCAGTCCAAATGCCTGAGAGCCTTGTAGAACACCAACAGCTAATGTTCTCACTGTTTCTGTAACAAAATGCCCAACACCCCTAGTTTACAAAGGAAAGAAGTTTCTTTAGCTCATGGTTTTACGTGCTGGAAAGTCTGACAGCATAGCTCCAGACTCAGCTTCAGGGAAGGCTTCTTGTTGTCTCAACTCTGCAGAGACTGAGAGCACACGCGAGAAGGGATGGGGCATGAAGGGAGCCTCGGGTGGTGACAACCTTCGCTGAGGCACTGGCTCTGTCTTTTGAGAACGAGAGTTGACCCCACAGTCAACTCTCATGACTTAGTTATGTCGCAAAGGCCACCCCCTTCCAACGGTGGCCACACACCACCCACGTTTCAATGTGTTTTAGAGGAAGCATCCTATGTTCACCCCAAAGCAATCTGTTTGATGGTACTTCCTAACCCTGAAACTGTATCTGCTACCTAAAGGGGTTCAGGATACACCACCCCAAATATGACTCCTTGATAGGGAAGGAAATGCCCAGGGCATGGAAGTTTCTGGTTGCCTTTCTCTTTTTCTCCACAGAAGCACAAAAACCTTCAGGCTCCCTCCCTATGGCCTGAAGAAGGAGCCATCTTCTATCTTTACCTCTGGAGACACAGGAAATACTTGATCAAACAGACCTTGCTAATTCACTCAGTCTCAGAGTCTTGCAGAGAACCCCCTTTCTCTACCCATCCTTCTGCCCAAATGCCCACACTTCACTAGATTCCATGGCCTGAGGTCTCTGTCACATTTTGACGATTCCAAGTCCTGGCAAATGTACATTAGGTAGGAACACGTGCTTTCAGGCTTTCTCTGTTCAGCCATCTGCTCTAGCACCCCTGCCATGACACAATGGAAGAAAACATTTCACTTTTCCTCCCTTGCCTGTGCCCTGCAGCCTGTGGCCTGCCTCAAGGACAGGGACGAGTTCCTTTATTTATAGTGCAATGGTTGACGCTTTTGCTATAGACGAGCTGGGGCAGAATTAGAAAACCCTCTTCCAAGTTTCACATGAGCAGCAAGTAGCACCTACACTGGTGGGGGCTCAGCCTGGCCCAGCCTCTGCAGAATAAGTGGAAACACTAGGCATTGCCCCGCCCCACCCCACCCCCTGCCACTTCTGTCCATGGTCACATAGCTCACTGCCCGGCTCACCTATCTTAGCACCTGGCCTGGATTCCTGCCCACTGTTGCAATGGTTTAACTTTCTACCAAGATGAGTGCCTGGGCTTTTCCATCTAAGGGGACAGAAATCCTGGCACTTGCCATCGGTGTTTTATGGAGAACAGTTATAGCGATGTGTGCACGTGTCCACTAAGATCTAAGAGACACCCTGCCAAGCCAAGCATCAGTTACCGTAACCTCTGCCTCCCTGACTTGAGTGAATCCACTCAGCTAGATGCTGAAGGGATGTGTCCCAGTGTCAGTGCAAGCTCTGAAGAATTGCATCATGTGTGTATGATGGGAATGCTGCAGAAAAACACACGTAAGTCTCCTTGAAGAGCCACAGACTGTGAGTCCAAGAGCCTTGTGAAGCAGTGACACCACCCTGGTCGCTGGCATGCCCTCCTGCCTAGTGAGTTCAGCTGGCTCCCTTCCCAACCGCTGGCTTCCATTCCTCCAGTATCTACTTTCTCCGTTGGATCTCATTTAACTGTTGTCATTTCACGCGTTCACCTTGAAGCCCCAGGGCACCTTAAGCACCTTAGATATATCAGGCATAAAGCATATGAAAATAAATTCCAATTCAATGTTTCCACATGGCAGAACGCCGCCATTTCTAATCGAACCCTCATGTCTTTCTCTAGCTCTTGTGAAGTGCACCGCCCAGGAATGAAACACAACAAACCAGAAATGGATCAGCCTCAATGGCTCAGGACTTAAAAAGGAAGGAAGGAGAAGATGGAGGAGGTGGTAGAGGAGGCAGAGAAGAAGAGGCAGGTTACATGGTATTGTTTTTTCTTCCCGATCCACTGATTTCAAATGACTTTGAGGCTGTTTTATCATAAATACAGTCAGGCTCTCTGTATCTCATGAAGCAGTCGCCAAGGAGGACCTTTGGAAAGCCACAGTGGCTGGTGGGGACATTCTCCAGGCAGTTGGTTTGATTTTGCTTCTGTGTTTTCTGAAAGTCTACCTTCAATGAAAGTCAGAAGGCTGATGCTCAAAATCAGGACATTGAAGGTTTACGTGGACAGAAAGCTGTAGATGGGGAAAGCCTCATTTCCCATCTAGCGAAACAGCTCAGAGTCAGCTTCTTCTAGTCACACTGGGAGCTGTTGCTCTGGCCTGGACCTGTCTGCAGAACCCCCCAGTGTCTGCAGGACCCCCTATGTCTGGTCTCCACAGAGTTATAATAAAGTCCAGAGACAGCTGATCTACCACTACAAGGCCTCAGTGTGGCTTTGTCCACACACACAGCTCTGCCACTCTGCTGGGATCCTGGGGCGGGGATTATCAGTACCACTGCCAGGCACAGAGACAGAAGTGGGGACACCAAAGCAACAAGAAAAGCAAGCATCCGAGGTCAGTGGGTGTGAGAGAGGGAGCCCTTGCGTCTGTGTCTACACCTTCTCCTGAAGGACAAGGTGGGACCTCCTTGCCCTCCTTGCCCTCCTTGCCACAGGCTCATTCTGAGGGACTGTGCAGAAATGGCGAGTGGCTCCTCACTGTCTACCTCTTCTAGTCTTTCACAAGGAGCTAAATACCAGGTCTCTGGGTGGCATTACATAGTCACAGCTCTGCTCCAGCCAACACTGCGTGACCATGTGTGTTTGTAGAGACTGAGTATAACCCATTGCTGACTCCTCCGACATCAAGGAGTCGTCCCTGATCCCCCATGATGCTCTTGCTTTGTGATCTGCCTTGATCCTGTGAGCACTAACAGTTTAAGAATAGGTTTGTCTAGATCTACCTCCATATGCCACTTTATAAAAGAGGGAGGGCTGTTTTAGATCAGGGATGAGGTGCAACAGGCTTTTTCTTTTGGATCACCAACCAGCTCCCAAATCATGACATGGAGACTTATTGCTGATTTTGAATGTTTGGCCTTAGCTTAGCTTGTTTTTAGCTATCACTCTTAACTTAACCTGTTCTCTTTATCTACGTTTTGCCTCCGGCTTTTTGCCTTTTCTTACTTTCTTGCTGTCTCTATACCTGTCTGACTGGTTACTGCCTGGCTTCTGGCATCAGCGTCTCCCTCATTCTTGCCTCTCTTCTTTCATTATCCCAAGCCTAGATTTCTCCGCCTATTTATTTTCTCTGCCTAGTGGCCCCACCTATCCTTTCTCCTTCCTAGCTATTGGCTGTTCAGCTCTTTGTCAGACCAATCAGATGCCTTAGGCAGGCAAGGTGAAACAAATGCAACCCATCTTTACATAATTAAACAAATGCAGCATAAATGAAAGCAGCACACCTTTACACAGTTAAGGTAATATTCCACAGCATAAACACATGTAACATATCTTTGCATAGCTAAAATAATATCCTACAACAATGAGGAGTCCTCATATGTGTGTCATATGCAAGGCTCCTAGACAGTGGGCCGATCCTTTGCACGACCTGATCATTTGGTCTGCTTAGTGCCTGATACATTAGGTATCATCGATACTCTAGTTAGAAATAAACTAGGTAAACTAGAAATGAACATTTTAAAATCTATGCACTTGTTGTTTCTACATAATCAACCGTTCCAAACCCTACAGGCTTCACAAAGCAAATGTATTATCCTGCTGTTTCTGCAGATCTGGGTCCTTTACTGTGGCTTTCAGAAAATTGTATTTAAGGTGTTTTCTGCAAATCTAGTCACCCGGGTGCTCAGCTGGGGATGTTGGCCTGACAACCCACACAGTAGCACTTGCTGACTGTTGGCCAGGGACTTGGGCTCCTCACATCCTAGCTTCTCAAAGGAGCAGTTCATAAATAAAAAGCCTGCTCTCCAGAAGGAGGGCTCCAGAGAACGCGAGAGCCGTAGAGACAGTCTGCAGCCACGGGCATTTTATAAAGCAGTCTCTGAAGTGACCACCCACAGCCTATTCCTGCTCTGTTTGTTCCACATCACACACTTAGGAGGAGGTTTCAGACGGAGGGGTGGGGACTGCCTACTGGGAGCTCCTGGCTGTCCTCCCTAGTCTCCCAGGAAGAGCAGCAGCCCCGACAGTGATACTGCACAGCACTAGGAGGAATGCAATAATCCTTCTGTTCCTATCTGCTGCCCAATGTCACTGTTCACGACACCCTCTTCTGCTTTTGAAAGTGCCGCTCTGCACTCACTGGGCAATTTGACAATCACAGAACAGCTTTCCCGAGACAGGCTCTGAGCCTGACCTCCGACAAAGGTTTGCAACTCTGGCTCTTGGGGTTAATCAGCAGCTACTGTCCCGAGGTACACAGAGCTCTCTGGACGAGTGCCACCGTCCTGTCCACACCCACATACTCTACTTGTTTACTAATGTCGTCTGGTCAGCGCCCTGGTTTTCTGTGTCGTGCTATAAATTTCTGAGTCTGATCGGAGTGGAGGGTCTAGCTCTGGAGGGGCTTTGTATGCAGCTATTTAGTTTGCTCTGAGGCAATGGCATAATTTATCTTTTATCATAAATGTTTATTATCTGGTACCATACAAAATTTCCTAAAAACCTTTGAACAGCCTGACATTTTTGCACATAAAAATTAATGTGTCATAACTGCGACTTTCTTGTTTCCTGCCTGAGTGGTCTCTCAAACACAATGTCCAGCTAACAAACAACCCTGAAAACGGGCCCAAAGGACAAAGGTGCTCCTGCTTCCCTGTTATCTGAACCTCTTTTCTTAGCTCTGCATATCCCTTTTCCATTTTTTCATAAACATTTCCTAAGGACAAAAGTATTTCAGAACATATGGGCCGTGTCTCTGTTTTGGATGTAGAAACTTCTGGCATTTCACTGACTTCATTTCACTCTGAATCACGCTCTCATTGGCTGTAAACATCAGGGTATTTTGATCAATTAGGAATAACTGAGATACTTGGAGCATAACACTGCATCACTCCTACTTTCCTAAACGGGTAAGTGATCGCCCAGTGTGTGTCTCCTTAATTATTTTTAAATTTATATGTTCTGTTTATTTAGTTCCCGAAACAGATGGTGCGAGTGGAGGTTTTGTTCAACTCCAGATCAGAGGCGGCCTCTCCCTGCGCTCTGAGCTGCATCTGTAGGGTGGGGGAGCCTCCACTTTCTGCTGTGATGTGTGGTGCTGCTTGAGTAGCCTTGACACATTTATCATCAGCACCTGAAGACACCAGAGTGGTGAGCTCATGAGTCTTGTGTGGGCTGTCCCCACAGAAGGACCAGGAGCTCCAGGGACAGGCTAACCTCTCAAGACTTTGTGTACCTTGTCTAGATCTACTGAATCCTGGAACTGC
>NC_022019.1:7007905-7042949 GCF_000317375.1 Microtus ochrogaster
CTCTCTCTCTCTCTCTCTCTCTCTCTCTCTCTCTCTCTCTCTCTCTCACACACACACACACACACACACACACACAGCTCACAGGCACATGTATACATTGAAACATGAATGCATACATACATGATACACATGTATATACACCCCAGACATACTTTATGTACACCATATATACACGAGTCATGGGCAGATATCACATGCTACACAAAAATGCATACATCACACATGTACTATGTAAACTGCCTGCATACCACACAAACAAACACTGCACAGAGGCAAACACACAAACACACACACATACACACACACACACACACCACCACCACCACCATAACTAACAACCACCACCACCACCATATATGCTGCTATATTCCACATACTTGTCCTCTGTACATATATACACCTCACAAATAAGCCTTCATTCTGCCCATATGAGCACCATACATTAAACACATATCACTTTTAGTTTCTTCATATAAAATTTAAAACTTTGATTTAAAACATTTAGGCATGGTAATGAAACATAGGGGAAAGCATTAACTACTACGACAAGCAAGATCTTTTCTCTAAAGGGACCAATATTTTGGGTTTGTTTTTGTTGTTGTTGTTTATTTGATGTGGGGTTGTTTATAGATAGGTCCCCTGCCAGCCTGGCATTCATCATGTAGTCCAGAGGAGCCTTGAACTCCTGGTCAACCTGCCTGCTTCTGCATCTTGAAAGCACATGCCAGCCTCAAACTCCAATTCCTGTCAGAGCAGAGAGACACATAAGCTAATGGGTAACAATTTCAAATCTCAGAAAGAAAAAAACTATAAATAGGGCAATCAGAAGGAACACATGGAAAGAAAGGGCAAAGGTAATCTTAGGATCAGGAAGGTTCTTCTGGGCCGTTTCCCTGAGCAGAAAACTGCACATGTTGGGGAAGGCAGTCAGTCATTTACTCAGAAGGGAACAATGGGCCTCCTGGTCCAGCTACTCTGTAGACAGGACACAGAGAGAGAGGAGACCCAGCTGGGGCTTCCAAAATGGGGGGTGGCCAGTTGGAATCGAAGCTAAATCCGTTGTGTCCCCATTCCCGCAGGCTCTCGGCAGCCTGCAGTAAGTAGTTTCTTGAAACACAGCCAACTGGCCAGCAATCTCCTCACCATAATGACCATATCCAGCTCTTAGAACACTGCAGACGCCTAGGGTGACCAGGTGACAGTGCCTTCATCTCCCAGACACCCAGACCACCAAGTCAAGCCCCAATATTTCAGAGTCTTTGACTCTCCCCATAAGTCAGCCATAGCTTTGAAGCCACAGACATTTTAGAGCAGAGAAAGTGTCGGGGGGTGGCTTTCCTGTGAGAACATGTCTTAACATGCTGCCTTGCCTCCACCCTCAGACACTACTAAGATTTACCCCTCTGTGGCAATCAAAAATGCCCCACGCACATTGGGGAACCCTTGGGTCTCAGGCCACCATAAGACTCCCATCCCTAGATTCTCAGCGATTCCTGTAAGTTAGACCACAGAATCTTTCTCCTATGACCCCAGATCTGGAACCATTACTCCTTTTTTCAGGAAGTAGCCTTTGAGTCCTTGGGTGGGAGATGAGAAACTGGATTTCATAAATGAAGTTGTCAGTATGTTTCCATCTTGGAATCCAAATTGATTTCCTAGTTTTTTAGTTTTTTTTTTTTTAAACATACTACTGACCACTGGACACCATGTGTTGGGCCATGGTCCCTGGGTCCAAAGAGCCCTTTGGGACATTCAATCTCATCTTTACTCTTTCCTGTCTCTCTCCCAGAATCCTCAATTGGATGGTGGAGCATTTATTAGCCCCATTCTGTACAAGAGGAAATCGGGGTGTAGATGGATAGAAAGCTGCCCACACTCCCCAGATAATCATCTAGAGAGTGCTAGGAGCCCAGCGCGAGCTCTTTCCCAGACTGCAGATGTCACACAGGTGACAGTGTTGGCTCACCTCTAACCTGACTCAAACCCATGAGCTTCAAAGTCTACACTGGAGTCTTTTAAAGTTACAACTTGCTGGAGAGGTCTTTGAGAAATTACTTTCCCTTCTTTTCTGCCAGATATGAAATATCCAGACCCAATACTTTCAAATCCTTTCTCTCTCCCCTGTAAATTTTCCATAATATTTCTGTTCTGGCCTTTTCAAGTATAATCTAAGAAAACACTAGGAGCAGGCACGCCCAATCACACATGCCCACACACTGATTTGCTCGAAGGACCATGTGAGGCAGGGCTGCAGGAAAAAGGTCTTGCCCCTGGGTTTCTTCTGCTGGATGAGACTCTTTGCTTGCCGTGGAGGTGAGCAGCATCTGGGACCGTGCTTGGCACGCTCTACAGATCTGTTCAGCTCCTGGGTCCCAACAGCTGGAGTCTGGCCCCTTCGAAAGCATCTTAGTTTCAGTTGGCATGAAATTAGATTTGGGGATGCTCGAGAGTGATCTAAAGTGGTACCCAAATCAACACAGCCCCTGAATTGAAACAGGAATCGGGCCACTGAGAGCTCTTCTGGGTACATACATCGGCCTGGCTGGTGTCTGTGGAAGCCGAGCACGTGCGCAGGCCTTCACCTAGCTTGTCCCTTTGTTTAAGAAGCAAGTGCTATTCCTAAATTAAACTATACAAGAAACAGAGAAGACAAAGGCCTCAAGGCAGAGTGTCTCCAGGTGCCCCAGCCCTGTATCCTACTCAGGACCCTTCAGTGAAATCCTTGGGGCTCCATGGGACCACAGATAAAAAGCACCTCCTAAAAGCTCTGCCTTGACACCAGACCCAAGGAAAACAATAATGATAGCGTTAAGCACGAGTTAAAACATCTGAAGGAGACGGGTCCCTGCAAGGAGAACGCAAACAGGGAAAAAATGCGTGTGAACCAAAATGTGACCTGATTCAAATTGTCTTTCTCCGTCACCAGAGTCAACTTTGATCTTATATTTTAAAATTTGCTTTTAACGGATAATGTCTGTAGCACAAATTATAGGAAGGCCCAAACACGAAGGATTAGAGGGAGACAGTATGTTAAATGTGACTTTCAAAGGCCCCTTTGGTGAGGAATTACAGTGGATGGCTGTGAACAGAAAGCGGCTTTGAAGTCGGGAGTGCCGCCTGGCCCTCTGCTCTGGGGTGCCAGGGCAGGGCTGTGATTACGCTGTCAGCAAGAATGCTTCCGTGGCTCACTTCTGTGCGTTTCTTTCCCCTATTCACAGAAAATTCTGCCTCCCCAATACTCTAATAAGTTGCTAAAAACTAACGAAGAGGGTTATTATGCACTTTGCTGAAAGTCATGCTGTTATGTAACCCAGGAGCCTTTTGCTATAAAAAATGAAATACATTCTGTAGCCTTTTCTTTCTGTCTTTTTTCCATTTCTTTCCCCCAAGAGGTTGGGATGAATGCTGCATTCTCTGAGATCGAAGAGAGCAACGCTGTCCTGATTTTTCGGAGTCAGATCCCAGCATCCCTCACTTGATTCGGTCCTCAGATCAGAGCTCTGGGAAGGCGCCTGGGCTGTGGCTGGCAGCTGTAGGGGAAGAAGCTGGTAAGTGAGCTCAAAGCCCTTCCTGAGCCAAAACCCAGGGGACCTGCACCGAGCCCACCAAACCTTGCAAACACTCTGGCTTAGCCTGGCCTACCCTTCGTACTATCTGCAGCACACTTCCTTTAGCCTGGAGATGGGCAAAGGTGTCTGCTACAAGGCCTAATTTATAACAAAGTGCCAGATTTCTGGTGCCAACCCCACATAAAGTGAAAAGCAATCCCATTGTAAGCCAAGGCCCATGTGCATAGAAAATCTTAGCCCTACTCTCTCCTCTGACCACTGAGCAAATGCAGCAACCCCCAAACCGTGGGTGTGCCATGGGGCACCCCAAGAGCCTGCTGACAATAGCTTTACTCTCGCCCACTCCTCCACACCACCAGAGGGGCTGTCTCCCGGAGAGAACTCTTCCCACTTTAGCCAGGCATCAGGCCCCTCCCTCTTACACCCTGCCTCCACTGGGCAGGAATGCCTGAGGAACCCACCTAGCACTCTGGACTTCCATCCAGCTATTCCCTCTACCTCACCCGGCCTGAGTCTCATCACCCATCAGGCCTTGCTCACTCCCTGGGGCTCTACCATCATCATGGCATCAAGGACTTGTCAGACTATGAGGGTAGTTCCACCTGTCAGGTCCAGGGCAAATGCTGTTTGCATATGATTCATGGCTCCTGCTATTGGCCCTCCACCCAATAGCTTACCTCACAATCTGGTAAGTATCTGTGGCTTGGTTTTATTATTAATTAAGCTTTTTGAAGACTTTCTGACCTGCAGGGAAATTCAAAGGGAAAACACAGTTTTCTACTCACTGTATCACCCCACCTCATCCCCACCTCATAAGGCAGGAAGGGAAAGACAGCTCTCTAGGGGCCTTTGAGAGGGTTGGAGGCTCATTCACAGGAGAATCACTCTCTCAACCTAATCACCTTCATCAGCCTCACCAGCCTTGAACTTGAGTTTTCCTATTTGTTGTAGGAGGCTTCTTCATTTCCCAGTTGCCTGGACTCCCGAAATAACCACACAGAAACTGTATTAATTAAATCACAGCTTTGCCAATCTCTATAGCATATTTCTAGCAAGCTCTTACATGTTAAGTTAACTCATTTCTGTTATTTTCATTATATTTGATTAACCAAGAAAGCAATACACATACAGAAGGACTTCCCAACATCATCCATGTTCCACACTCTCTCAGCCATCAGGTTCTCCATGATAGGGACATTCCATTATGATAAACATGCAGTGGTATATTAAAAGCAGTCAGGGCTCTCTGGGGGGACAAAGTCAATGGGATATGTATAGCCTATACAAAGGGAGCCATAGGGCTGGATTACTGGATGGGACTGTATGTTCCAACGATGGCTGCACAGTAGAAAAACTGAGAACCTGGTGCTGCTGAGTCCACCACAAAGCTGCAGGTCCCAGCAGTCCCAGTCCCACACACAAGTCCCAGAGAGCCAGTGGTGTGGAGTCCATGCTATGAGGCTGGGAAGCTGGAGTCCCGTGTAAGTTGAGAATGGCAGTGGCAGCATCAGAAGCACTGACTCAGGACTAAGTACATTCTTCTTTTTGGGTTGGACCTCTTTAGAATCCGGGCCACCCACTTCGAAGGTGGATGTCCCACCCTCAGTTAATCCTCTCTGTTCCCCCAGCAGTGTGTCTCCTAGGTGACTGTAGACCCAGCCAAGCTGACAATCACTACTGACCATCACAGGACCCTAGGGTGTATGATGTAGAGTCATGAGATGTGATATGTAACTCTCTCTATGCTGTGTGTCATCAAGGTGTCCCTTTGGTGGGACATCTTTAGACTTTTCCAATTTCTGTTTGGTTTTGTTTACTTCCTGATGGCATTTTCTATGCGTCAGATAACAACCTTGGTCACATGGACTTTGCAAATGCTTCTTCCCAAGCTGTGACTTTTCGGTGTGTCCCAAACCCCAGAATGGAAGCCCTAAGCTTGTTCACCCATCTTGGTACTCCAATTCTGATCTTTCACCTCCAGCACAAGCTGGTGACATAAAGAAACCCTGTTTGCTGACTCCCATGAAAGCAGGTACCCCCTCACTGAGGCTTTGGTCTCTCAGGAGAACAAGCTCAGATCTTACTGGCATTTTGACCCTTGGTTACTGTGGGTCTTTCTGGGACAGACAGTGGGATTGAGAACTGCAGTGTGAAAGTTTAGGGCTGGTGAAAGAAGTTTTAGCTTTGAAAAGTGAGGTAAACTGTCATCCTTCTGGAGGCTCTTGTCACAGACAATGAAGTGACTTGCCTAAGGTGACCCTCCTAGAAGTGTTTCCCCTGTGTTCATAACGATGAGTCCATGGCAAAGACCTGTTCGTGAGGACAGTGCACAGTGCAGGGTTACTGTAAGGTCAGCTAACGAAAGACAGACATGGAAACGAGCAGGGTCTTCACAGCACAGGTTTGATGGAAGAGACGCTGGGAAGTGAGTTCCCCTGTACCAGGAAACTAGGGGGTTCATCGTCAGACCAGGCATAGTTATCAGGGTGCACAGTGGGGAAGGGATGGGAGAAAGGGGCCAAAGCGTCCTGTTTGCGTCAGAGATTGACATTGTTAGGAGTGACCCAAATGTGGGAAGTGGTGAGTTAAAGAGTGCCAACTGCGGAAAAACACCTCTAGGGCCAGCTCTTACCAGGTGTCGCAGGGAGTGGCAAGAGTCTAGGAAAACATTCACTTTAGTGCTGGGAATGCTGATCACTGTGGTTGAGGAAATTGTCACCATTTAACCAAAACAGAGAGGCTTTCCTAAACAGCATGATCACAGATAGCGGGTACTGGGTATGAGTTTAGGTTGGTCTCTGATGCACTTGGGAGCTTGCCAGCCAATAAATAACCATTAACTATTCCTCAGGAGACCATTTCCTGTGGGCCCAGGTCAGTGCTACAGATTCCTTCCTTGTCTTCCAACATCCCAATCTCTTAGGAAATGCTGACCAGCAGGAATATTCTAGAAAGATACAGAAGACATTTATCCATCTGCCTTAGGCTTTCTTTACCCCCAAATAATTGTGCGGGCCACCCCCTTTAAGTGGCAGCCTCTGTAAGATGATTGCTGTGTCTTTTCATTCTGTCCCGCCTGAGGCAACCCCATCTACCTCCCTGGACTCACTGCTCCCGGTCCCTGCTTCTAGGATTTCTATAATTCGGACACACACACACACACACACACACATTCCCTTCCTGGGACCTCTGTGTGTGATGCTCTGTTCTCATAGGGCATACCTTTCTCAATGCTGCCTTGATGACCCTACTGACAGCAGACACCGCTAGTCTCCTCTCCGGTCACTCGCTTCATCGTCTTTACAAATGGGTTTGTCTCTCCAAGTGCCTGGACCACTCAACAGCAAGGATTCCCCTGCCTTTAAAAAGGTCTTAAAACTAACAGTATTGTCTTCTTGCAGTGTCTCAAAGGATGTTTAACCCACAAAGGCTTTCTTTCCCACGTGTGTTTTCTGATGACTTTAAAGCTAAAATCTTTGCAGGCTGAGTAGTGGTGGTGGCACGTGCTTTTAATCCCAGCACTCAAGAGGCAGAGGCCTGCAGATCTCCATGAGCTCAAGGTCAGCCTGGTCTATGAGAGCTAGTTCCAGAACAGGCTCTAGAGCTACACAGAGAAAGCCTGTCTTGAAAAGATAAAATCTTTGCACAAAGCTCCTCCCTACCCCCACCACATACTTAAATGTGAGCATTTTGTTTTGCCTAAAATACTCAGGGAAACATTCACTGTGGCCAAGAGATGGTTCCAAGAAAATCTGTCAAGTAAGCAGATTGGTACTGGATCTGTTCTTATATCTATGTATGACCTCTATGTTCACTCTGAAATCAGCAAACAGAATAACCAACTAAATAAGCATCTTCAGGTACGACAAAAGCTGAACGTGGGCACTTCGTGTTCCTAACCCTCCACCTACCTCTGTCAGCCAGCATGAGTAGATGCAAAGGCCAGGCCTGATAGCATGCACACCAGAGCAGCTGGAGGCTGGTCCTCAGTGGAAAGTCTCGTGTACTGCTGTGATGTGTCCGCTCCCAGGACCATCATCCACCCACAGGAGGGGATGTGAGGGGAAGGGCCTTACCTTAGATATCAACATATATTTACTTTAATAGTTTTGTATAGTCACAGGGGGACCCCCTGGCATTTTTGCATTTTATATTGGCCAATCACAATTTAGAATTGTTTATGATTAAGACTAAGGCACTCATCTACCAACTTATATCCATGATAACACAAGACCAGAGAGGAAAGAAAGTGATGTGTTAGCAGAGAGTGTGGTCCCTTACTCATTAGTCACCCCAAAGTGTCCTTTGTTAACTGGACTGTGCGGGGACTAAACATTACAGTAGTATCACATGGCAATCCGACCAGTTTGTCAAAGGAGTGTTTTCACTGGTCATCTATATAATCATTTTAAGTCCCTGGGCTGAACAACATAAATCAATCCTTTTGTTCCTCAAGTCCCCACTGAGAGATAGGATTGCTCAGTTTGCAGAGAATGAGGTTGGGGTTCAAAGCAATTAAGTAAACAATTCCGAACTGCACAGCTAATAAACAGAGAAGAGAATTTGCCTGTCTCTCAGGTAAGCGCCTATCCCACAAAAATACAGAATAAGAAGGCAAACATAACAAAAACGCACAAAGGCCTAGTACCAAAATCTTTTAAAATTTTTATTGAAAATAAAGTTTTTCATATAATATGTTCTGACCACAATTTCCCCCCTCATCTCCCAGAACCTCCCTACCTCCCCACCCTCCCAACTCTATACTTTTTTGTCTCTTTTTTTTTTTAGAAAACAGTTACTAAAAAGAACAACAACAAAGAAAAGGTACACAAAATGCATGCACACAAACAAAACCCATAAAAGCACAAAATCAGACATCCTAGCATGAAAGCAAAAGAC
Source organism: Microtus ochrogaster (assembly GCF_000317375.1). Lineage (NCBI taxonomy): Eukaryota > Metazoa > Chordata > Mammalia > Rodentia > Cricetidae > Microtus > Microtus ochrogaster. Next base: position 7,016,374 of record NC_022019.1, read on the forward strand.
CAGTGAGGTAAAAATGCTCACACAAAGCAATATGCAACAAAAATAGAGCCAGAAATATCACTGAGTTTGTTTTGCAGCATCAAAAACCTTAAAATAGCATAAAGTTGATTGAGTTCATCCAGAGTCAGAGGGTCAAGAAATCAGACTCTGAAAGGTAGCTGCCCATGGAGAAACTTGCATAAACCAGAGAAACTTGAAGGGTGAACTATGCCCACATCCTTGGAGATACTCTTAGTGGATGAGAAATGGAGGGGTGCTGGCACAAGCAAGAGACATCTGAAAGGAGCAAAGGCTGATTGAGAAAATGCCTCTATCAGATCTGACTGCAGCTAACTCTGTAGGGCATTTTCTTGATTAGTGATTGATGGGTGAGGGGGTCTCAGTTCACTGTGGGCAGGGCTACCCCTAGGTTCTGTGTTCTATAAATAGACTGAGCAAACCATGAAAAAGAAGCCAATAAGCAGCATTCATCCACGGCCTCTGCATCAGCTCCTGCTTCCAGGTTCCTGCTCTGACTTCCAAGGGTGAAGAAATGTCACCTGTAAGTGTAAATAAAACAGACCTTTTCCTCCCACACTTGCTTTTGGTCATGGTCTTTTATCACGTTGATAGAAATCCTAGCCAAGACAGGGGGGTCATAAGGAAATGTGGTAAGAGCAAATCAAACAACAGAAGGAAAAGAGGAGAGAGAAGACAAGAGATAAGCCAGTGTACCACCTGAATGGGACAAGCACGCTTCAAATGCGCTGGAACTAGAGTAGCTGCCAGTTGCTCACCTACCTGTAGGCACATCCATGCAGGTCAAATGGTCCTTTACCCCATATGCATGAGACCAGAAGCATTTGGTCATATCTGCATGTGCCTTATAAACGAGGGATGGGTCACAAGTCTAAGCATGAAATTCATTTATGCTCCATATATACCAGGCCTGAAGGTAACTTAATACAATACTTTAAGGTACGTGAATTTCATCACATGAGGTGAGGTCAAATGTGGACTTTTCCAATGTGGTACCATGTCAGTGCTCCAAACATTTTGGATCTTGAGCCATGTCGTATTTCAGGTTATATGATTAAGGATGATCATCCTGTTTTCACACTCTCCAACAGGTAAGAATCGCATGGTGTAACTTCAAGTCTCCCACAGTGGCTGTCCCCACAAACCATCCTGGTTGGAGTAGTTTCCCTAAATTTAAAGCTTCCAGATTTAAAATGAATCAACCACCTCAAACATCTATTTTCAAAACTATTTCCAAGTGAATTCTGTGTGCACTCTTTACAGTCACCCCTGAACAACAGGGCTAGTTAAAGTATGTTTACTGGTCCTGGGCCTCCCAACATGAAGAGACCTCTGAGACTCAACAGAGCAGATGTTGAAAACTCAGACTCCCCAATTAAACAGAAAATGTCAGGCTAAAAGCTTCACCGACTTGATAAACCCTGTTTTTCCACTTACCGACAAGGTTTTCTGTGCGTTTGCAAAGTAATCACTCTCAACTGTCCTTCTCCTCTTTGCTCAATAGGTAATCAGACTTCATGCAGAACACAATTACCCTCCGTCTTCCGGAGCGGACGAAAAGGACTAGCAAAATTATATAAAGCGTTGAGCCTCGCCAACAAAGCACGTTGATTCTTCACACCAGCCCAGGTTATAGTGCCCAGAACTGGTGGCACTGTGTCCTGTTATTTTGAAATACCGAAGCCTCTTTTTTTTCTGGGACAGAGCTTCAAACACCTCAGAGTTGAAGAAATTATAAATAAAACCAGAACCATCTTCTTAAGTTATTCTTTCTGGGTTTTTCCAGGTGGAGACATCTCGGTTCACCTTTTCCTCTTTACAGTCAGAGAAATTCACATGGCTACTTTTGGACCTACTGGAGAAGGGCATCAGTTCCACTCCCATGGGCCATTTTTAAAGATTTTCCTTCTGAAATGATTGTGGTTTGAACGTGAACCACCCCCTGCTGGCCCCTGTATCTGGGCATTTGATCTCTTGTTAGTGACGCTGCTTTCGAACACTGGTGACCTTTAGGAGGTGGGCCTTACTGGAGGAAGTGAGTCACTGGAGGCAGGTCTTGAGGCTAGCTAGCTCCACCCACTTCCTGTCCACTCTCTGCTTCCTGACAACAGATTCCGTGTTACACACACACTGCATGCTCCTAAGGTCATACTTAGCTTTTCTAGTCATGATGGGCTGTATCCTGTTTAAAGAGAGAGTCTAAATTCAGCCCTCCCTCCCTGAGCTGCTTCTTGTGAGGTATTCTTTGAGTCACAGCAAGGAGGGAAGTTACCAGTGTGGGAGCCCTTGAGCCACACAAGTGGATGAGGACAAAACCATCAGGCATCTGTGTACTAAGTGGACACTCATCCTCCAAAGTTAGCCATGGTACATTTATCCCTCTGAGGTTTTAGCTCATGATGAACTGTCCGTTAGAACTGCAGAAGCTCACACATCCTGAGAGGCAGGTAGACAGAATCTAGACCGGTATTGTGTCTAGTTACAGGAACAAAGACTCAACAATCAATTCTCATGTGGTCTCTCTGAAACTCACGGTGAGCCCAGAGAACAGCTACCACCAGCAGGACTTTTTTCTCTTACGGACAAAATCAGTCAGGAGGCAAAGACTTAAGTTTCTTGCTCTACCTTCTCTCTCCTTACCTTTGCCTCAGCTTTTCAGCATGCAATTTGGATCCAATTTGGTCCATTATAATCAGTACAATCGATGAGCTCTCCAGAGCAAAATTGAATGAAACACGCAGAAAGTCCAAAAGGAGACAACAGCTTCTCACATACGCATTTCATTTGAATTTCACCTCAGCTCTCAGTTCTTGTATATTAGTTATGAGAATAAAATTGCAACAACCTTACACTGCAAGCCTGCTGATGCCTATAGGTGCTTCCGAACTTTGAAACTCAAGGGCCACAGAATATTAAACACAAACAAGTTACCTCCTCCAGGGCTTACTGGCATTCAGTCAGACACTGGGAAATATCTCTCACTTAGAAATGAATCTAACACTACCTATAATCTATACTACCTATAATCTCCCTGATATAAAAACACGTTTGGGGCTGGAGAGGAGACCCAGTTAAGAACACTAGCTGCTCTTCCAGAGGACCCAGGTTCAATCCCCACCACCCACATGGCAGCTCACAACTGTCTGTAATTCTAGTCTCGGGGGATCTAACACCCTCTGCTGGTCTCTATGGATGCTAGGCATGCACATGGTGCATAGACACACATGCAGACACAACAGTCATACACATAAACTAGTTTTAAAATATAAGTTTTTTTCTAGTTTTTGTTCTTGTTATTTTATAGCAGTGTTGAATTTCATATAAATTATCCCTTTATTTTTAGCCAGATCAAATGAAGATGAAACTTTCGAAATCTGAAAAAAAAAAAAATAACAATATAAAATGTCTCTCCTTTTTATACACCTGGAAGAAAAGGTCTCATCAGTTCGGTGAAAAACGTGGTCTCCCTTTACTCAGAAGTGAGAAAAGACATGGGTGAAACACAGTTTTTTCTGATGATGCTTCCCAGACCTCAAAAACTAAGCCGGAAGTCTCAATTCAATTGGAAGGCATGGTGGTCCATTTTAATTGGCAACGTGAGACAATCTAGAACGAGCTAGATTCTAGGGCAGCTCAATTAGAGACTGTCTAGATCAGGTTGGCCAGTGGCTGCATCTGTTGGGGGTTGTCGTTGTTATGCTCATTGATGTGGGAAGAGCCAGTTCACTGTGGGGGGCACCGTTCCCTAGGCAGCAGACTCTGGACTGTGTAGGTGCAGGCGGGCTGAGTACATATGCCTTCCTTCTCTCTGTGTTCCTGGACGCAGTGTTATGAGCATGTTTACATTCTTCCTGGACTTCCTCACAACAGTGAACTCTGACCTAGAATTGTAAGCCAAATAAACACTTCCTCCCCTGCCTTGCCCCACCCCTTGGGTGTTTACCACTGCAACAGAAACAAAAATAGAACAGGTATCCATCCCGTCCCCAGCCTGGCACCTGTGTCACTATAATGGAAATTATATATCCTGGCCCTGTCCATGAAAGACCTGCCCTGTAGTCCTGGCAAGTTTACCTTCGCTTGTCCTGATCAGAAGGTACTCTCTCCCTAGTCAAGAGCCTAGGAAAGCTGGAAGCATCTAATTTCCTTCTCATAACTGAAGCCATGATACCGAGAAGGGTGAGGTGATGGGTCTGTGTGTAGACAGGAAACCAAAGACCAGGATGTCAATACTAATGATGTCTTGAGCTACTCCAGCCAATAGGGAAGCTGTGAGGGCCATGTGGACACAGAACACTTCACATGAGGCTCATGCAGAACACAAGATCTTAGAGAGTGACGGACACTGGGTTTTGGAGACTCATTTGACGAAAAGAAAGGAAATACCCCACTTTTTAAAAAAATATGGATTGCTAGCTGAAAGAACATAGATCAAATTTTTAAAATACATTGTTAACTTGCTATTGATTGACACTTTTCTCTTTTCGGCCTGTGGCCACTAGAAAAGATTAGATGACTACATGGCACACACCACCATTTCTGTGAAGCTGAGCAATGCCGGAGCAGAGGCAGGCAGACTTCTCCAGACAAGAGTCAGGTGGCAGATGACATTTCTCATCTCCACGGAAGCACTGTCCTGTCATGGGAAAATCATGACACAGGGCTTGAACAAATCAACATGGCTGCAGTGAAGCTACCATGCACAGGTGATGGCGGGCTGTGTTTAGCCATGTTCTACAGTTTGCTGATTCCTGCCCTAGATCATAAAGTGCATCTTAAATTAACATGTCCGTTTTCAACAACCTCCTTTAGCCCAGCAGCCTGAAGGAGCCAATGCTAATTACGTATGGGGGAGTTCTTACCACTTCCTTTGGGTTAGGAGGAAGCCTTGCAGGGCAGTGATGGAGGGGTTGTGGCCTCATCTGACAGGATGGCCTGGTTTGCCCTGATCTCCATTCCCACTTCACTCATTGCTTGCTATCCCCCTGGCAGCAATTAGCCAAGCCAAGGTCTCCATGAAGGCCGAGCATCCTCAGGCATTGTCCCTGAAAGAAAATGTCACACAAATATTTGGAATCTTGAGCTCCTCTATTGGTTCAGCATCACCAGTCTAATTCATAAGTGAATCTCCACTGTGGAATGATGCATGCTGCCTCTCTTGACACCCCACTAATTCCTCCATAGCTCACATCTGCAGTTCAAAGTCACACACGTCATGTGGTCACACCACTTAGTTGGCAATATATGGCCTTGCTACTGGGGGACAAGCTGATGTTCTTAGGCAAACAGCAAATGCTGTTTAATAGCCCAGCTCACCAAACCAGAGACACCCTACTCACAAGATGATGTGCCTGAAATCACATTACTACCATAGGAAGGAAGAAGGTATCCAGACTAGCCATCCCATAGACACCTTCGGGAGAGCCACCCCTACCAAAACTACTGCTGCAGGAATGCCTCCTGCTGATTGGTTCTTCAAGTATCCAACAAAACTCAAGCCAAATACCCCAGCTGATTGTCAAAGTCCCCACCAGTCTGCAAATCTGTTATTATTCTTAGTTTTTCCAAGATGAAAATAAACTTTTCTAATATTAAAAGTATATTAGAGACTTCTCTAAGGATCGAACTCGCGGTTGATAGATAGGAACAATGTCGGCACTTCTCGGGTCATTCCATCGTCAGCTTGGGGCAGATGTCTCTGCTTTAGGCTTGTTTTTTTCCGCAGCATCACATATCTGGCCTCATCTATGTTATCTTGTTGAATTCAAGCTAATAACTGCACATTAATTCCACACAAAATAAAACATTCCCCCCACCAGGACGGAGAGAGAAGAAAACACAGAAGCAAGTATGTCGGTCCTTCCTGCATGGTTTCTCTGCTTCAAACGAGGAAGATCAAGTGACCGACTGCTTCAGAAAATAAGCAAAACAAGTCATTAATGATATTAATCGTTGTCAGTTTATTTTTCCTCCCCTTTTTGTATCCAGCGAGGTGTTGACATGTATAATCTTTAAGTAAATGAAGTGTCTTCATATTTTACAGCTCTTTGCAACCCCTCAAAGCCCTTCAATAGTCAGTTTAGGTTAGAAACAGCACACGCCATGTGAACGCTGGGTCTGACAGTGATGGATGGAGAGTCCTTATCAAGATGCACAAGGACCTGAGCTTCTGGGGGCTTCAGTGTGTGGGGAAGATGGGCAGTGCCGGCAACTCCAGCAGCCTACACCCCTGTGCTACCAGCACTGAACCCCAGCCTGCTCATTTACAATGCTTCCACTGTATGCTGGCTGAAGACCATTCAAACGAGCATATTGGTCTGAGCAATGGCACTCTGTCCTTTCCACCGACCACAGCCCATAAAGCTGCTCTCCGGTCTAAAGCGATGTCATGAAATAGCAGAACACATGCTTGGATGAAGCCACCTTGGGGTTCTATTGCTACCAGTCATATCAGTTTACTTATTGGATTCCTTGCCTGTTCAGCAAAGGATACAAGAAGTGACTTTGGTCCCCTGGAAGAGGGTGGAGAGCCACTCCCTGGGGAGCTGTGGGGTCTCTCCATGGAAGACATCAGACGGACGAGAAACACTCTACAGGGGCTGCACATCTGTACAGCTGTACTAAAGGTGCACACACAAATCATCAAGGGTACAGAACTGTGCTTTAAAAAAAAATAAACTGTGGTCCACACAAGCCCTTTCTTCCTACACCTGTTCCATATTCAACTACTTGAGGTTGGTTCCAACCCGTAAGGGGAATGGAGAAAGGGTGGACAGGTAAAGGTGGTTCATCTTAATTTGGGGAGACTTTCTCCTGCCCCCTTCAAAGAGCTTAACACACATGTGATATTGTCCAGATGTCTCAGGATTGCCTCAAAGTGACCTTGTATTTTCCAACAACAATGAAAATGACGAATATCCCTGAGCAAGGACGGCAGGATTTCTGAGAACCTTGGCCATGACTGCTATTGTCTGAGACACTGGGAATGGAAGGATGTCTGGGCTACTCAAGGTTAATATTGTTTTAAGTCAACACAGTCCAAAGAGAGAAGTTCTGTTAAGATGACAGTAAGTCACAATGATCTCCCTTCTGACCCAGAAGTAACTAGAAGATAGGGGCTCAGAGACACCAAACACAAGGAGAACTAGGAGGTGGGAAGGGCGATTACCCTCACTTGACCAGTATACTCTGAATACCTGAAAAAAACGTGTGGTTGTTACCAATTAATAACAATATAAGCTTAAGGAAAGAGAGATGGTAAGTACCTTGAATTTTTCATTACACACTATTTATTTATGTATTTGAGTATCAGATCATTACACTGTGCCCATAAATTCATGTAATTAAAATAGTAGACAATGCCTTAATGTTTTAAAATTATATAAACCAGATGCTGCTGATTCCCTACTTTGACTCATTCATAGAGCTTAAAATGATGCACCCAGGGGCTAGAGAGATGGTCCAGGAGTTAAGGGCTTTTGCTGCTCTGCCAGGGGGCCTGAGTTTGCTTCCCAGCAACCATGTCAGGTGGTTCACAACTACTTATAACACTAGCTCAAGGGAATATGACACTCTCTTTGGCTTCCATGGGTACCCACATGCATGTGACACATGCATTCGTGAGCATGCACACACATACACACACACATCAAATAAATACAGTCAACATAATCTTTTTAAAGGAAAAGAGAAGATTCATTATGTAGAGAAGCCCTGATAAACAAGCAATGCCTCAGAGGACATGTCCTGGTAGCATTTACTGCAAAGGTAGGATGTGTGGGAAGCCTACAGCCCACATGTCTGAAGCATCCTAAGAGCTGAAGGTGGCCATAAGCCTTCTTCCTTCTCCATCTCTGCAGACGTAAGTCCCTCTGTTCTGGCCTATTAGTGTCTCCAGAACTGAAGCCAGGTAATCTTCCTTGCCAAAAAAGCCCATGTGCATATTTTCCCAATACTCACAGGGTGTACCCTAAGGATTCTATTCAAAAACTATGTAGCTGCACCGGAGGTAATGGGTTCTATATGATGATGAGTTGAAATCGTCATTGTTCTGGGTCATTCTGAATCGTGAGCTGACAACAGAGTAACCACAAAGGGATTTCCCTGCTAATGACAACCGAGGAACGACAGTAGACCCCCACAGAGCCACTGGGAGAAAGAAGTATTTTAATTGGGAAGATGGAATTACTGTGAAGCTATACACCAGCCAAGTGGTGCAAAGTCACACACAAACTCTCCTAGAGACCCATCTATCAGTTGGGGACATTTGGAGACCAGCAAGTGGCACCTCTAAGCTCAAAGATAAAGCCTCAGGGTGGACCCTGCCCAACACCCTGGTGGCTTTACAGTGTCTAGCCATTGTGTTTCATGGCCTGCAGAACATGTCCTGAGCTAAGAGTGAAGGGTGAGGCCTGGGTTGGTAGCCACAGAACAAGAAGCCGGTGCCTCCCACAAACCCCAGGCCTTGAACCATGGTGACCAGACACCTCCAGACTCAGGAGTAAAAATAACAGAGGCCATGACTTTATAAACCAGCCCCCAAGAGGCTAAAGGAACACACCTCAAAAATGATCTTCAGGAAACACATCACAGAGATCGAGTGTTTCTTTCTACCCGTGTCCTCCTCCTGATCTTCATGGTGTTCTGCACACTCAGCTTAGAAGAGAAGCAGTCTATCTAACGTTGAATGTGAGGAAGGCTCAGAGCCCAAGATATAAAAATGAAATTGCTGTCTCACAAGAAGCCAGCTGAGAAAATTGGCCACTCAATTGTGTTTATTTCAAATTACACTTTGAAGATTTTTTTGTTAAATGAATGAGTCCTCAAACTTCTCAGAAATACATGAGGTCTCAATGGTGTCCCCTGCCTTTCCAAATGGTCCTGAAATGACCTCATCCGTTCTGACAGCCATTTACAGGAGGGCTTACTCTGCACCAGGGACTCCCCCTTGACGCCCTTCTCTTCATTAACCATCCCCCACTGAGTTCACATGGGGCAGGGATAGGGGGCAGGAACCCAGCCAAGTTCCTGGATCTGCTGTTTTCTCAATGAGGAAAACAAACTCATGCAACTTCTTTGAAATGAAGTCATGCCCAGGAAAGGAGAGCAAATAACATGCTGGCTAAGTCCTGTGAAAGTGTTGTTCCCAAGCACACACATTAGAAGGAGATACTCAGCCCTGACAGCCCAAGCCCTTTCCATAAAAGTCCATGTCAACAGTGTCTATAAAGACACGATCTCACACAGTGCTTCCGGTCCTTAATGTATTAAGGTCTCCACCTTCCGGGTTTGTCTCCACTCCACATAGATAATGCAGTGCCCTGTGCCCATAGGGATACTATCAGGAGCAACACTTTCCTGAGCCTGCCCATGGCCCTTGTTAAATAGTAAGTAATCCAATTAATTTACCACATTGCTCAGCATTTACTCCAACTGAGCAGCTAAAGAAAGAGAAGTGTGCCCAGCCCGGGCTGGACAGGAAGTCACCAGTAACATTAATTATATTACTTAACATTCATTTGTTGTGCTTGCTCTTCTAGGAACTTCATAAGGTGCAAATCCATGTAGTCGCGTTAACCCTGCCAGCCGGTGTCCAAGGGAAGAAGGAACGGTGTAGGGTTAGTCCTCCTAACTGTCACCTGGGTTGATGGTCTAATTTGATTTCTCCTTCTACTTAATATCTACTTACTATTTACTCAGAGAGTGAAGGTGTATTTGAGCTTACACTTCCAGGTCACACACCAAGGAGGGAAGTCAAGGCAGGCACGTGAGAAGACACCATGAAGGGACCCTGTCCTCAGGCTCCTTTCCCTGGCTCAGGCTCGGCTAACTTGCTTACACAGCTCAGGACTGCCTGCCTAGTGACAGTGCTCCTCACAGTGAACCAGGCCCTCCATCATCAACCAAGACAATTCCTCAAAGCCATGACCATGAGCCAGTCTGATGCAGGCGACTTTACTCAGTTGACTTGATTCAGGTGCCTCTAGGTTGTAGCAAGTTGATTCTAGAAGCTATCCAGCACTGCTTGTCTGCGAAACTTCTCTGTGTCCTGAATTTCACAATTGGCTCTGCCATGAGGTTGCAGATGCGTCTGAAAGTGTGACCCTGAGCAAGTCCTCCTCCTCTTGAGTTATCCTTTTAGGTAGTTTTAAATCATAGTGACCCAGAGGCTATGGATACAATAAGACTAAGTAAATCATCTCTGGTCACCTGGTGACAAAATGCAGCTTCAAATCCAATAAGGTAACAGAGGTCATGCTCCAGGCTCAATGATTGTGCTTTCTTGGACAAAGGAGGGGATGCCCAAATGGCCAGAGGATGTCTAAGACGTCCCTTCTCTAGTCTCCAAATGTTCAAGTCACAATTCAGAGTGGTTCAAGCACCCTTCTTGGGTTGTCAATTTGTCCCATAGCCAAACTTGAAATAAAATAGCCTCTCTAACATCCTAGCACCATTTGGCTTCAATAAACAGTGTAATTACTTGTGGAGAGGAGAGGAGTCTAGTGACCAATTGTTCAAACCCTTAGCCAGCCCCAGCCTCCACCAGACCTTCAAAAGGCTTTAGGGTTTGTGGGAATAGTTGAGCAGTGGATAATTTACACAGCACCCCTGTGGGCTCAGGTTCTGTCCTCATCACACAAACAAACAAAAAAGTTTACATGTCAAATTTTGGTTTAAACTAAAAAAACAACTTTAAAAATACAAAACCAATACTAGTTTCCTCAGAAACTAAAACTGTTGAGAGTGAATATTCAATCTCCATAGGTGAGGTCATTTCTAAGGTCTTTTTGTCTAAAATATGGATACAATAAAAGGCATGATACAGAATTAAGATGCTGTGCTTAAAAATGACTTCTCGGTGAAACTCTCAGAAACATAAAATTATAGGTGACTCATCCTCCCAGCCCTGTGACTAAGCGGAAGCGCTGGTCAGTAGCAGGCAGATTCCTGTGGGCTTGGGGGCTTTGCTGGCTCTGCTGGCATTCCTTCTCCTTGGAGTTAACATACGCTGGAAAGCTGGAGAACTCTGTAGCTGTCAGGCCTAAAATGCACAATTAATCTGTATTCCAGGGGCTTGGAGGAATTTTCATGAAAATAAAGCATAACCACAAAATCTCCTCATATCCTTGTGGCCACAAGACTTCATTCAAAACCAAAGCAGGGGTTCCCTTCCAGAGTTCCACACAAAATATCATGGTGAAGGACGAGTCTTAGCTCAATCTCTAGCTAGTGCTGGGGACAGCAGGGAGGAGGCAAGCAGTTTTTGCAGTCCTGTGAGCCAGCAAGGCCCCACACTTCTTTCCTCTTGGGTCCTCCAGTCTGTAGAGAAGAGCATCTTCCAACATTTTGTACAGCATTGCTCCTCAAGCCACTGACGTCTCCTCCCTGAGGAAGGCCAGGCTCAAGCCACTGACGTCTCCTCCCTGAGGAAGGCCAGGAGGAGATATGAGAGCCTTAGGGAGACGACTCACATAGCATAAGGACCTGAGTTCAGTCCCTAAGACCTACATCAAAAAAGCTAATCTCAGGAGTATGGCCTGTAGCCCCAGCATGGGGGTAGGGTGGGAGGACACACAGGAGTATTCACAGAACCACTTGAGTCAAGACCACTTGAGTCAAGACCACTTGAGTCAAGACAGTGAACACCAGGGTCAGTGAGAGACCTGTCTTAAAAACTAAGGTGGGAAATGATTGAGAGGGACTTGTGATGTCCACACTCATGTGCACACCTGCACACACGTGGAAGAGAGGAAGACATTACAAAATTCATTTAGCTCAACATGTAAGAGTCTTTCTTCTGCAGCCGCGAGTCCCTTCACACAGGAGCACTTGTGTGCCTGTGGCCCGGCTTTCTCCACTGTGTATGGTCTTGTGTCACACAGCAATATTAAAGACTTCCCAGCTCACTTGATGCCATGTGAACTGTATGTGCATCAGAGTGCCTCCAGATTCATCTGATGCCTTTAATCTTCCTTGTAAAATTTCCTTCTTTGCCACCAGAGAACCAGGATAAGCCTTGGCTACTACATCTCCAGGGCTACTTGGCCCCTTCTTCCTTACTTTCCCTTTCTTCTTTGAAGAGGTCAGTATTTACCAGCATTTCCCTGACAGTCTGTATCCATGAGTAAGACAAGTGGAAGGATCTTGTGTTATAGCATCTTGCTGTGACAGAATACCAGATAGGAAGCAGTTAAGTTGGGGAAGATTTATTTGGGCTTCGGATTCAGAGAGGTCAGGCCATTGTAGTGGAGCCAAGTTCATCATGGTAGCAGAGAGGGGAATGCTTGCCCCTGTAGGGCTACCTCCTTCATCCTCTCTTATTCCATCTGGACCCTCAGCCTATGCAAGGTGCCATCCACATTCAGGATAAATCTCCCCCCCTCAGACATACCCAGAGATAGGCCTAATTGAGTCCTTTAGAGCTGTTACTGCTCTGTGACCCTGATCACAGAAGAAAGCCCAGGAGACCTTCTTCCCCTTGTGGGAAATATTCTACTCTCTCAGTTTCTTATCTATTGCAATGACAAAATGCTCTGACGAAATAAACTTAGCGGGGAAGGATTTACTTGAGCTCACAGGTTCAGGTGACAGCCCATCACTGTGGGAATGTCACAGCAGCAGGAGCTTAGGACAGTTGGTCACACTGCGTTCCTAGTTGAGAATCAGAGAGGAATTAATTTATGTTTGCACACCAGCACTAAGCTCCGTCTCTCCTTTCACACAGTTCCGGAGCCCCTGCCTAGGGAATGGTGCTACCCACAGTGGTTTATCAACCTCAGTTGACAGAATCAAGACAGTCTTACATAAACATACCCATAGATCAACACAGTTCAGATGGCCAGAGGTGCTCAACCTTCCTAATGTTACAACCCTTTGATGGAGTTCCTCACGCGGTGGTGACATCATAAATTGTTTCATTGCTACTTCATAACTGCTGTTTTGCTTCTGTTATGAATTGTAATGTAAATATCTGATATGCAGGGTATCTGATATGTTGCAACCCACAGGTTGAGAATTGCTGGTCTAGATAATCCATCATGGAGATTCTCTCTCCCAGGTGATTTTGTTAAGTTGACGGTCAAAACTAGCCATTGGAGGAACTCATGGAAGTGCCCATCTCTTTGCCCTTCTGTCATGGCAGTGGATGGAATTAACTGCCACACAGCCTTCCTTCTTAGCTCTAACTGAAGTGCTTTTTTCCTGTACAAACTACATTTCCCAGACTGCCTTTCAGCTAAAGATCTGACATTTTAAAGGTAAAAGTCATATAGACTTACTGTCTTTCACTTTTTATTTAGCAGAGAGAGAAAGGGGGTGTAAGAGACAAGAAGGGTGTAAGTTAGAAAATTTTTAGAAGGAAGCTCTAGAGAGATGGCTCAGTGGTTAGGAGCACTGGCTGCTCTTCCAGAGGACCAGGGTTTGATTCTCAGCACCCACATGAGAATCACAACCCACTCACAACCTGTTGTAACTCCAGTTTCAGGGGATTCAATTCCCTTTTCTGACCTCCACAGGCACAAGGCAGGTACATGGTACACAGACATGCAGGCAGGCAAAAGGTAAAATGTCCATACATAAAACAACAATTAAAAATGAGATGGTAATGTTTGAGCTTCCAAAACTGAGACATGCAGAAGCCAAGTGTTGTCGACATTAGTCTTAACAGTTAGAAACAGAACACTATGCCACACCCTCAAAGTCAAGAGAAGAAAACAAAAGGTTAATGCCACACTAGGTTAGTTGTTTTTCTCATTCCTGTGACCAAGTTGCCTGAAGCAACTTAAGGGAAGATGGGTTTATCTGGACTCATGATTTGAGGTGTTCTATTCTCAAAGGTTCCCTAGTCTCTCAAAATAGCATCACCAGATGACACATGAGGCTTGGGAATCATTCCTGTCCAAACGTTGATGTACTAACTAGAGCTGGGTCATTACAAGGAGGAATAGCTGGTGTGTTGCGCATTGCTGTTGTATAATAAATTTTAAGGCAAAACACTAAAAACCTAAAGAAACAAGATACTGCAGAAGAAGCCCCCATTGTTTAGAGTCTGTGAATTTACAGGGCAGAGATTTCATTTCTTTTTCTAGAGCCTTGATTATGTAGGGGAGAGGTAAACATTTGATAAGGACAGCGGGAGCCAATAAGAGAAGAATAACAAACATATTTTCACTCTCACGAATTCCAAAGGAACATGGAAGTGTCTTAAGAAATACCCGTAATTGAATGTAACAATTTAAACTAAAAACATACCGAAGTGAACTCAGATCAGAAATGTAAAATCAAGTCAACACATGGGAAATTACTGAGATATCTAGCAGTGATAAACGCAAAAGATGGGCACTGTAGGGAATGAGCTAGCAAAAGACAAAAATAATCCCCACAGCATAGAGTGAATGGCTACCACATCAGAAATAACATCCCAAATGTGGTGTGATGCTTGAGAAGCTGACACAAGAATCTTAAACGTTCTAAGACTTGGAGAGCAAAGCTATAAACATAGATTCAAAGGAAAAATACTTTATATGCGGTGTTGAATTTTACTTTTCATTTTTTTAAGCTGAAGATCAAATTCAGGGCCTTGAGCTTCTCAACCCCTGAGCTAAATTCCTAACACCACAAAGTTGAAATTTTAGATGCTAATCCTAAAACCTGCTTTTCTGAATAAAACGTAATCACCTTGTAACTGTTGGTGGTCCAAAAGTTAAATAGTGCTTAAAATGGTACTACAAAACAAAACAAAAGAAATCAAATCAAATGCAACTTCTGAGACACCCCCAAAAGCTGATCAGAAGTGTGGCATTTGACCCCCGCCCATCCCATCCCGTTCTTTGCCTCAGCTTCCAAGGCTTCCTGTTGGGGTCCCAAGATTGTCCCCACCTTCCACAGGGGGGACTTTCTGTCAAGTGTCTTCCTCCTTTTCCCACTCCACCTTCCTAGACTCTTGCCTCTCCTCAGAGAAGCACCCTCACTTCCGTGGCCTGGTTTGGTAGTGATGGAATAGTTGTTGTCTCTAACCCAGAGTGAAGTCATCCTCCGTCCTTGACAACTGAGAAGGGTTCGGTGGTTGCCCTGCTATTATTCATCCCTATGTTCAGCCATATTTCGAAAACATAGTATGAAATAATAAAATATTATGAGAAGCCAAATTCACTTAACATTTGTTGCAGTATGTGGTTCTTCTGGTTTCATTGTTAGTTATCATGGCTTATTTTTTTTTTTATTTTGTGAGTATGAGTGACTGGTATAAAGGTGTGTGTATGTGTGTGTGCGTGTATGCTTGTGTATACACATATATGTGTGAATAAGCTCACCTCACAGGCATGAGTAGGGACCAAAGCCTGACATCTAGATGTTTCTCCTTATTCACGTCTCCACCTCATCCACTTGAGACCAATCTCTCACTGCACCTGAAGCCTACACCGTTAAAGCTAGACTTACTGACCCATGAGCCCCTGGGGCCCCCCTGTCCCCTCCACTGAACTTAAAGGCATATGCCATCACGACCAGTTTTCCCATAATTTCTGAGGACCCTAACTTGGGTCCTCATGCTGCACAGAAGTACTTTGCTCACTACGCCATCTCCCCAGCCCCCTCTGTTTCTTTCATTCCATGTAAAATGGCAAGCCATGCCATAGGAATGTACATATGGATGAAAACAATGTATATGGGGTTCCGGGCTACTAGGAGTTTCACAAACCCACCGAAGGTCTTAGGATGAGTGGGTGGAAGGTAGCACTCTGCCTCTTTTCCTAGGAGCCACTGCAGGGTATCTATTAAATGAGGGAGCAAAGGAATGAACAGAGATGTTTATCAGGGGAAGGGTAGCAGAGTTTAGCATGGGACAGGGTCAGTCCAGAGGGATGGGCAATATGGTAGTCCCAGGTGCATCACAGCGGGCTCTGGACCCCTGGAAGGTAGCCCAGCGAGGCACCATGCCAGTTTTACAGCTTTGACTGGAGCCCACCCTGGTTGTAATTCTAACCAAAGCTAAGAGGTGACTCCAACTCATAAATAAATCTAATTACATCCCCAAAGACAGAAGATGTGGGAAGGATCACAGTGAAATTGTTTTGGTGAGATGTTACACTCGGAGCACCTTAAATGGGTCTAATCACAGAAATGGCCTCAAAACTCAGAATTCATGCCAAATATTAAGTCAAGGTAGGGCTGATTTGGGGGCTATCAGACTTCTAGGGGCAGGTTACTATAATAGCTGGCAGACTTGTGACCTAATACAAAACAATTCCCTGCGCCTCCCTGTCCTCTCAGAGGAATGCGGATGGTTTTAATAGTCAGTTGAAATGATTTCACATCTTAGGTAAAGGGCGCACATTCCTTCATCTGGTGCCCTATTATACAAGTTTTTAAAAAAGACCTACTTCTCTCATTCAAACAATGAAAATATGAATGTTCACATGACCATCAGCCCAGAAGGACTTCCCTAGAGAGATTACCTTCAGGAGAATTTAAAACATGAACATGTGGCAGCCTCTAAAGGCAAAAACCTACAGACACACAAAAGGAGGACCGAGTCAGACCAAAACCCCGAGTATTTAAAGAGCTTCATGGAGGCTTAGGCAGAGTCTCGGACAAGGGCAAGCCTTTAGTATTATGAAATTATTTCTGGTGTGGCCCTTTCAAGATAGTAAATGAATCCGTGCTACTTTCTCCTTTTTAAAAATAAAATGGCCAGATCAAGCAGAGAGCATCTAATTTAGAACAGGCTGTCCCAGGCTGTCCCTGTCACTCATTCATTTTGCTCTACAGCACTCTCTTCTAAAAACAACCAACCCAAAGGTCTTCGGCTCAAACTGTGCCAATATTTCATAAATAAAAATCCATCAAAATAGCCATGGATGGATATTGAGGCAATGTCAAAATGCTCCTCTCTTCACACACACAAGTTATTTTAACAGAATTGGGTGTTGGCTGTTGCTGTTTGTCCAAACAACAAGAGTAAGTCTCTACAAAATAGACACGAGAGTTTAGCAGATGTTCCTAACTGTTTGGTGACCACCTAATGTAGCTTTCTATCAGGCATCAGGAGGCAGCACATCCTAAATACCCAAGGGCAGAGCTATATATCAATGGTCTTCTGACCCCTCATGAGTGTGCGTAGGTCAGCACGAATAAAGAAAGAAAACCAGAGACAGACATTGGGGTTCAACCTGAAGATCAGAAAAGCAAAGCAGTCAACAAGAGACACCTTTTACCTCTACCAGATCTTCAGACCGATAGGGCAAGATCCTGTCTCCACAAATCCTCAGACTGCACCCCACACTGAGTCCTGTCTCCTCCCACCTTATATTCCTCTCTTCACCCAGCCATATCACTCCTGTCTCCACCACCCTAGTGCTGGGATTAAAGGTGTGTGACTCCCAGACACAGTGATTAAAAGTGTGAGCCACCACCACTTGGATCTGTTTCTGAATCAATCTTGTATAGTCTAGGGTAGCCTTCAACTCACAGAAATCCATCTGTCTGTCTCTTGAGTCCTGGGATTAAAGGTGTGTTGCCACCACTGCCTGGCCTCTTAGCTTTGCATTCTGATCTTCAGGCAAGTTTATTTATTAATTAAAATACAAATAAAATATCACTACACATACCCTTGCATGTACTCTTCTGGTCATTATCAACCAAATTGAACATCAAGATACACAACGTAAATAAACCCCAGGCTTCAAAGGCTAGCAAGGCATCTTCCAAGGCAAGTTGGTGGATTCCTACATTGGGCTACAGTAACATAATGAAAAAAAAAACTCTAAGATTTCCCATCAAGCGCTAGACTAAAGCTGTCTGTAGGTCTGGTAGGTGGCTTGGCCAGGTTGTTCCAGTTGTGTGTGACATAGAAGTGTATGGACCACCCACAGGGACCTTCTACGTTGCTGGTCACACATCTGAAACTATGTTCCATTTAAGGCCATGCCTTTTTTCCCCTCCTTCTGCAGTTTTCTAACAGGGACAGACATCAGAATGCAGTTACTTTTCACCTGGAGTCCATTTCCTAAAATCCAAGGCTTCATTTCTGGATTGGACACTGATTTTGATAGACTACCTCTCACCTTTCTTCCTTTCCAGACCACTAATCCATCCGGTTCTTCTGTGATCCATGCCATCACCCTGTCCATTTCCGCTTTTGTTCCTCTCACGTGCTCTGACTTGCATCTGAAAGTGACACCTCTCCATCTTTCTCCCAGACCAAGAATGGCAGCACCACATCCCACCCTCTCCCTCTGCAGCTCAGACTCTCAAGCTGCCTCGGCCTCAGCTCCTGCAGAGGGTTTGTTAGGACGAGTTCTGTTCAGTATTGGAATGGAAAGACGCATGTCTGCTTACAAAAATTCAAAGTTGTCATAGTTATGTATAAAGCCAGACAATTGGCAACAAAAGAATGAATCCTGAAAAGTGACCTAGCAAAGCCGTGCCCAGCAGTCAGATCCCCACTGAGATTTACTAAGAGATACCCATCGCTAGGTAACTCCCGCCCTTGGAAAATTTTATCAGTATCTTTGGGGATTTTCTTATCTTTAAAAAATTCTTAAGTAATTAATACAACTTTGACCTACGTTGAGGAAGTGATTGACACATGTAATTGTTATGACATCAAAGAAAGCGGTATCTGGCATTGCCTGTTCCCAGTCAGAAACCACAGGTCAAGGGGAAGCTCAGCTGTCTTAGGGTTTCTACTCCTGTGATGAAACACCATGACCTAAAGCGACTTGGGGAGGAAAGGGTTTATTTCTGCTTACACATGTAGTCCATCACTGAGGGAAGTCAGGGCAGGAACTCAAAGTGGGTAGGAACCTGGAGGCAGGAGCTGATAGAGAGGCCACGAAGGGATGCTGCTCACTGGCTTCCTCATCTTGACTTGCTCCTCCTACTTTTTTATAGAACTCAGGACCACAGCCCAAGGACAGCCCCACTCACAATGGGCTGGGGCCTCTCCCGTTAATCACTAATTAAGAAAATTCTGTGCAGACTTGCTTACTGCCAGATCTTATGGAGGTATTTTCTCAGTTGAGGCTCCTGCCTCTCAGGGGACTCTAGCTGTGTCAAGTTGATATGTAGTTCCTGTGTTATGCACTTGGAGCCTCTGAGAAGAATAGCTCATCTCAGCCTTTGCTTTACTTAATACCCTTGTCATGAAGTTCGGGAGCCTGATTTTGCTTCTCTCAGAGTAGTCAGTAAAATAGGAAACAAATGGTAAGTAGCCACAAAATCCTAAAAAGGACCCAAGTTCCAGGTGCCTCTTCCAGCCCAGGCTACAGATTGCATTCAGCATAATCCCCTAAACGTGTCAAGGACTCAAATTCACGCTGTCCCCCAAATCATTTGTAGCCCCCTCCTTCTATATATTCCTAAATTTGCTTTAAGAGAAACAACATGCCAGGCAGTGGTGGTGCATGCCTTTCATCCCAGCACTTAGGAGGCAGAAGCAGGTGGATCTCTGTGAGTTTGAAGCCAGGCCTGATTTTTTTTCTCTGATAAATGGAAAGTTCCCTGGGAACAGCATCTCCTATTTTAGACTTCCCATAAGCTTGAAGGTAGCTCTATGGCCTAGAGGCATCCCAGTGAGAGGTTCTTGCCATGAATTTTCTTCCTGCTGCCCCATCTAGGGATGCAAGCCCAAATAACCACGCCTTCCAACAAACTTTCCGAAGCGTGTCAGTTTGGAGCATTGTACTGTGGTGGCGGATGTATAAAAGCATGCAGAAAGGTCCTGGCTCTCAAGGAGCATCCCCAGCAAGTACAAATGAGATATGCGCATGAATGACAGCAAGGCAAGCAGGCACGTGCTAGGCTCACAAGGCTGATGCTGACTGAGGATGCTACTTTGCCTGCCGATGGTATCAAGGAGGCCTTCGTAAACAAGGGTGCAAAGAGTATTTTAAAAATATGGCACAAGGGGTGCATATATTCAAGCCTGGCAGCCACTGGTGGACAGGACCTGAAGCACTTGACTATGAGAAGGGACAGGGGCTTAGTGTGGCCAGAATAACACAAAAGTGACTATCCAGGATCTTGCAAGAGTAGTACAGAGATTAGACTGCTAACAAGAAAAATAAACAAACAAAAAAATCTACAGAGAATCCCATTAGCCAAAATGTACACGATAACTCATCAAATAGTAAACCAGACAGTGTTTGCTATGTATGCGATGTGTATTAGGCTGTTTTCCAGTGTTGTCACAAACACATGCAAGAAATTGTCTATAAGGGGAACTGTCTGGGGTTCCATATCCCTCTAACGAGCACCCCCGTGGCCTACCTCTTCCACCTAGATCCTGCATAGCAAAGCTTCCACCTCTTCCCACTAGTTGCACTGAATAAAAAGCCTTACTTAACACATGAGCTTTGGGGGACATTTAAAATCCAAACTGTAAGCAGTGGGGGCACACATCTTTAATCCCAACACTCAGGAGGCAGAGGCAGGTGGATCTCTGAGTTCACAGAGAGCCTGATCTACAAAGCAAGTCTGCGACAGCCAGCACTACACAGAAAAACCTTGTCTTGGAAAAAAAAATGAAAAGAAAAGAAACAAAACTCCAAACTATAATGCCTGCTTCCCCTAAACACAGAAGAAATGAATGAAGGGACTCCTGCAGACTTTGGGTGTTAGCTGGGATAAAACCTATTCAAGAAATCAATGTAAGAGCAGGCACACGTCCCTGGATGGCCCAGAGTGTAGGTACAAAGCAGCTCAGAAGGGTCAGTTGCCAGTAAGGTAAAGTCATGAAGGAGAGGACCTTGATTGAGAGCATGCCATTCTGAGTCAGGATCCCCAGAACCCACCTAAAAAGTCAGGCATGAAGGCATGCGCTGTAATCCCACGGACGGCAAGATCAGAGGTGAAGACAGGTACATTCCTGGAAGCTCGCTGGCTAATCTGTTGTGCTTGACAAAGTTCCTAGCCAATAAGAGATCCTGTCTCAAACAGGGGATGGAAGAGAGTCTGAAGAATGACACCGGAGGTTGTCCTCTGACCTCCATGCCCATCCACGTACACACGCACAACATACACAGGTGCATGAACACATGGCGCATGCATGCACACACACCCACATACATAGAACCATACATACATATACACCAAAGAAAATTCCTGAAGTTTGATGTTTATATAGCAAAAGCATGTAAATGATGTCCTATATAAAATATGGAAAGGGCCTGGGGAGGGGACGGGAACAAAAATCTGCAAAACTGGTGTGGGGGTGGGGGAGTCTATTAAGATTGTATTTGTTTTGTTGATACCCAGGAGGAAGGAGCCTCTGCCCAGGTTGCACAGGCCAGAGGCTGGATTAGCAAAGAAGTTCTCTGCTCAGGTGGGCTGACTTGGAAGTGAACAGCCCACGTACTGCAGAGGAATCCTCAAGAAGGTCGGAGTAAGAAATTTCCCTGGCAGGCACCTGAATTCTCCAGGGCAGCCAGCCTTCAGCCATCTGGGCTTCACTGAGTACCTGAAATTGGACCTTAAAGGGATAAACCTGGCCACATAAACAAACCAGGGGAGCAGCCTTGGGCCTGTAAGCCTTGACTTTTCAGAGGTGACCAAGGCACTGGTACAGGGTGTGTTCTGGTCTGGACCAAATTTTCTTTGGAAGAATTCAGCTTGCTCTCCAGAGCAGATGAAGAGGAGGAGCATGATGGGAAATGATCGAATTTCATCCCAAACATCCAACAGTAATGGAATCTGCCCTCACATTAATCCTCATCATCGGACAAATTTTTCTTAAAGTCAGCAGGTGGCAAAAGAGGGGGCCAAAGGTGACAACTGATGAAATCTGCCTTAATTCTCCAGAGCCTGCTGCAAGAGCCCCTGTCCTTGCCCAAGCTACACAAGGAGAATGTCTTTGTTGTGAGAATAGTATATCCTAGGATTTGGATGTTTTATTATTATTATTTTAATCTTCTACCCGGTAGTCTTTGATTAACACAGCAAAAAGCTCTCAGCTGCCCTCCAGCTGGGCAAGAGATTTCAGATGTGTCCGATCAAGGAGGTGATTTTGTCACCTACCAAACATAGCTTGGACAAGATCCTCCTAGCTGCAGAGCTCTGGCTCCCTACTTGGAATTTAAGTCCTCATTTATCTGAAAGACAGGCTCTTTCTACCTTCGTGAGTCGCTGAAAGGGACAGGATGGAGGAAAGAAGGGTGCTTGAGACTCTTAGCATCCTTCATCTTTGAGGATTCTTGCTTAAGATCCCTCATGGTCTTAGCTTCCCATTCTAATTTGTGTTGAACCACTGCTGTTATCAATCAACACAAAGTGTGCTATCAAGTTGATCAGCAACTCAAGGGCCTAAGCTAGGTGCCCTGGAGTGGAATCAGATGCCACCATTCTCTCACTCCAATATCCCAGTCCCTGAGAGACTTGGAGCCCCGCAGCCACCACTGCCACCACCATCACACACGCAAGCACGCACCAAGGGGGACTGGAATTGGACAGCACAAAACATCTATCTTCAACAGAGAGCTGGCTTCCTAGGGATAAATAAAAAAAAAGCTTTCCTGAAGACTGACTTCAGCGTTAACCTGGGCTTCCAGCCCTGTCACTCCAGACCACTAATGGAACACGGCTTGGAAAACAGGCTCCGCAGATTTAAGTCTGCCCATGTCACCCAGCGTCTTCACTCGGAAGAAACTGACCTTTCTCTCTGACCTTGTAACATATTTGACCAATGACAGTGATCATTTGGGAACATCTGTGACAAATACCATTTATTTTTAAACATTCCACGGGTATTTGAAGAGCTTTTAAAGGGAACCCAGCGAATTTTTACCGTATCGAATTTCTCTTCTTAAAGTTCTGTACTGTACAGAGACAAATATGGGCTCTGATAAGATCTGTGCAGGAACATCTGAGACCCTTTAATGTTAAGTCAATTCTCAAACCCTCTCAGCAAAGCTCCCCGCACCCAGCAACCCACAGTGACAGCCCCAGGAACCCTGTGGAAGATGTCAACGTGGGGAGACGACCCCCCAATGAGGTCACCGAAGTCAGACTTTTAGTTTTAAAATTCACACAATAGAGCTGTTTTCAATTCATAGGATCTTTATATTTTGATACGAGATGCAACTGTTTTAAATTATCCACCTGGGAGCCTCTTGTGTGTTCCCACGTTTGTGGCAGACAGAAGAGACACCAGGAAACATGCTGTATGTAGCTGGTGCCTGTGTGTATTTTACGTCATGCCTTACATCAAAGCCCAGCTGGGTGGCATCAGGAGCAAGCTACCAGAAGATTACGGCCCAGGCCCACATCTCTGATTACTAGGATACCTGATTCCCACTCCCACGGAGGAAGAGTTCTGAGGGCTCTGGGAGAAAATCTTTTTTCAACAGTCCAGGAATGGGCAACAATGAAGGAAGAGCACAACCGTAATATTTAATCATCTGATGCCTTAACGTCTCTTTCTTTTCAGTTGAAAGTTGGAACCTTCAAACCTTCAAGGCTGGGAAACAGACCAGTTGGTAAACTTACGTAGCAAGGATGAGTATGTAAGTTCAAGACCATAGAATCCACGTAAACAAACCAGGCATGGCGTTGTGGGTTTGTAACCCCAGTAGTCTGGAGGTGGAGACAGGCAGATTCCCGGGGGCTCACTGGCTAGCCTGCCTGGCCTGCTTAGCAAGTTCCAGGCCAGTGAGAGACCCTGCCTTAAAAAATCGACAGAAAGGGAAAAAAACAAACAAAAAGCGAAGGTGGTCCGCACCTCCTGAAGAATGACTGAGGTTGTCTTCTGGCTTATACAAACCCATGCATATGTGTGCACATGCAAACACTCATACAACACACACATATTGGAACCCCCAAATTCAGATTCACTGGAGCATATTCTTCAAGA
This sequence comes from Microtus ochrogaster, assembly GCF_000317375.1. Classification (NCBI taxonomy): domain Eukaryota; kingdom Metazoa; phylum Chordata; class Mammalia; order Rodentia; family Cricetidae; genus Microtus; species Microtus ochrogaster. Next base: position 7,040,237 of record NC_022019.1, read on the forward strand.
AAAAAAGCCATGTGACCTGCCAGCTGTTGCAGAGCCACAAGTATGGGTAACAATGAAATTAGAACATGTATCATTTTTATTTAGCTGGGCATGGCCGGTGAGTGATGAGGTGACTTACACACTGTACTCCGAGGATCGCTGACAGCCATTTAAACTCGTTCCGCACATGCTTTCCGCCTGTACGTCAGATTCTTACATGTTATAAATACATTCTTTTGCACGGGATTGATTTCTCCAATCTGACCAGCACCAAAAAGGAAATAAGGAAAGAGCTGACAAACCGCTCCTCCTTCATTGCAACCCTTCCCCCTCCCTTTGTTCATCCTTTCTCTTTTCCTTTTCCTCTCATCTCTCTCCTTCCCCCTTTTGCTTCTTCCTCTTCACACCCCCTGCTTCCTCCTGTTCATCATCCCCACAGACATTGACTAGCATTGGCTAGCAGTTTCACTGTGCACAGACCCTGCGGTGCTTTCTGTGGATGGCATCCAAGAGGCATGATGACCATCCTAGCCAGGTACAGAGCCAAGGATGGGGACAGTCATGCTGACAACCTGGTATGAGGACTTCAAGAACAACAACCTCCTGAGAGGGACTCCAACCCAGACAGTGACAATTAGATCAGGTTTCCTGAGGAAATACACCAACCTTCAGCTTTCGAGGGAGTCAGTCTCCCCTTGTCTATGTTCCCAGCATCCTCCAGATTCAGTGGTCCTAAGAAGAGGGCCAGACCTCATCTGATGGGGCTCTCTAATAAACACATCCATCACTCCACCTTGTCCCCACAGCCAGCTGGGCCTCCCGCGCAGGAAAAGCTGTCTGAAATCCAATGGTCGCGTCTCTCAGTCTTCCTTTCTGCATTTCTTGTGACAACCCTCCCTTGGAATGCTGTCCTGGCATATCTCTGCCTTCACCTCCCCAACATGGAAGCAGTGAGATTTAATCCTGGTAAATACATGGGTTCCTCAAGAACAAAGACTATTTTTAAACAATTCTCTTCTGTGATATAACACAAACAACCCTATTTACACAGTTGATTAACGAGCTTTTTGCCAGAGCAAGAGGCAAGTGGAGCTGTTCATCTGTGGTTAGACGTCCTGGGGAGACATAGAAAGAGATAGGGTACTGCCATCACAGTCAGTCTTTATCAAGAACCCCAGCGCTTGCCATGGTCAGGATAGAGTTGAGCCTCAGGAGGCACACGTACCCTTAAAAAGGCAATCAGTGGTGGAAGAGGAGCCCTGCATGGCCACGTAGCTGGCCGTAATGGGATCCAGCTGTTGGAGAATCTGAGGGCTACAGAGGAGGGCGTCCGCAGTGGGCATCCCTGGGCGGCGCTCCGCGGTGGAGGCTGGGATTAGCGTGTAGTCACATTTAGAAAGCCATGCGTGAGGTCAAGCCCTGTCCTTTAGAGGGATCAGTCAGCTGCCAGCGTCGTAGGGATCTGCCACAAGGAAATTTTTAAATAGGCTGGAATTTATATTCCCATGACACAACCATCTCCCAATGTGTTTGCGCGCTTATCCCTAGAGCCCTGCAAGCCATCCTGTTCCCCCTGTGAGTGGGCAGACCTCCTGCAGGTATCAGGGAACAGTCGCCCCCAGAAACCCTGCCAGGAACCTCATCACTTTGGACCTCAGCATTAAGCTTTAATTGTTCTTTTTTTTTTTCCTGTCAATGCATGGCCGTCAAGTTCAGAAATGTAACTGAACCAGCATCCAGTAGGCTTGCACCCTGAGCCTGCTGCATTCCCCTTCGAAAGCTGTGACTAACTTAGCCAACGCTGTTGAAAAGGGCGAGGGCAGGAGTGGAAGTCTCCAGACCAGAGTGAGTCCCCCAAACCACAGAAGAACATCTCGGCAGAGCCTGTTGAAAAGGTAGTGGAAGGCAAGATGAGAACTGCAAGGCGCTTGAAGATCAGCACACTGTTACCCAGGGGAGCGGCTGGTTATTCTTAGCCCCTCCTTGAGAAGGTGCTGCTGCAGTCACCAAACACTTGGGAAGATGGTGATAGATCCTATAAAGAATTAACGCAGTTTTACAGGCGTTACCTTGGAGGTGACAATGGAGAAAGCAAGTCAGAAGACAAAAGTGTAGATGGTTGTATTTTTTTCTTTTTTGCAATAATGACAACAACTACTAATACCCATTAAATACCAGAGTACATGCCAAGCATTCTATGCAACCGGCTCCTCTTATTTCTAGAAAGAATGGGCATTACAGCAACTCCTTTGGTGACTGTGAATCAGAGCGAATGTCTGTGAGGGCTGGAGTCATCCTTCATTCCCCAGGGATAGGTGCTAGGGAGCAGGCTCTCAAGAGATGTTTGTTCAACTGTTTCCCTGAAGCCTGACCTTGGATTTGATAGAGCTGGTTCAGAATATTAAACTAGTTGCCTTTAGGCAGTGTTGTTGAACTTGCTTAATGCATTTTTCATCAAGTGCGCAGCTACCCGGCACATAGCATTGCATAAGTTACCACTACAGTTTGGATCCAAAGTGGATGCCAAAGGGGCTTTCGTCTTGCTTCCAGGGTGGCACCATTGGGAGGTGACACAGCCTTCAGTCTCCTGGGAGGTTTCAGGTCACTGAAGCCAGGGTCTTCCAGGGGATTATGGACCACTAAGCTCTTCCTCTGCCTTCTGTTTATTCCCCAGGGAAGAGTGAATCAGGTTTCCCAGCCACACACTACACCTTGGTGTGCTAGCCCACACACT
>NC_022019.1:7043049-7045079 GCF_000317375.1 Microtus ochrogaster
CTTGGTGTGCTACCTTGGCACATTCACACTTTGGTGTGCTGCCTCGGCCCAGGTTCAAAGCAACAGATTCAAGTCACAGTCGAAAACTCCAACACCATGCATTGAAATAAAGCTTCCCACTCAGGAGCGGACACGCTCAGATATTTTTTATGATTATGGGAAGCTGATGGTTTTAGTTTAACTTCTGTTGCTATGCAACTACACCCTGACAAAAAGTAGTTTAGAGGAGAAGGGGTTGATTCCATCTTACAACTCCAGATTACAAACCATTGCTATGGAGAAGTCAAGGCAGAAACATCATACGGTGCCATGGTCTTGTATGGCCCCAGGGACTTGGTCCTGAGTGGGGCCGATGGGGAGATGAAGACTCACGGACACATAGAAGTGCTGGTCTCAGGTGGCTGAGAACCCACAGCCATCCAGGAACTCTGTGTGTTTATTATGTAGAGTTGAACAGGGAGGTGGGTTATTACATATAGCTAAACAAGGAAACATGGTTAATATGTACAGATAAACGAGGAGGCAGGGTTTGTAGTATACAGCTGGACCTAGAACACAGGTTGAACTAATCTCAGTAGAAGCTGCCTCTGTAACAGCATAGTCTTCAGGCCATAAATATCCAGGGGAAGAAAGATGTGACAGCCATTTTCTGTACATACTGTCAGCATCCACAGGCAGATCAAGAGGGAAGTCGCTCCCACTTTCCCATAGACCTGAAGTTTTAGGGTCCTTGACCCAGTCATGCCCTTCTCCAGAGCTCACACTCACTCAGGACTTCACTCACTTGGGTTTTCCTCTGCTCCGCACAAAACAGCTAATCATTCACAGTCAAGAGCAAAGAAAGAGTAATGCATACAGGTTGCCTTGGTTCCTTGCTTGTCTTCAGTTTGCTTTCTTTATGCTTATACCACAGTTCAGGAAACCCCAACCTACCTCACCCCCATACCTAAGGCACAGTGCCAGCCACAGCGGGTGTGTCTTCCCTATCAATGAACTTCATTTAGACAGTCACCCAAAAGCAAAAGAAGGCAATGTCTCACGGCAAATCCCAAGGAAACCATGATTCTCTCTCACCAATACCTCCATGTTTTAGAGTGTTTCCACTCCAACAGGAGACAGCATCTCAAACACTAAATAACACAGCTCTCCATCCTTTCTGTTTAATAGAGATTTACAGTGTCATAAAAAGAATTTCCCAAGCCTATTACTTATATATGCAAAGTCCTCTAAAATAATGTTCTCAATCTGACAATTAAGTACAGCAATTACAATGAATTATGGAAAGACTGGTCTAAATTAGGGAAAAGGTTGAGCTCCATGGTGTGTCCGTAAAAAGTATATACAATTTGAGTGTTGATGAGAAATCTACAAATATTGGCTGCCCTCAATTTAAACAAGCTGTGGTCCAAAAATGCATCTGTAAATTGTTGTTGGGAATTTGGAACATATTTTCCCACAGACGTAAAGTTGTAAATCATGGTTGGTGTTGGTTGTGTGACAAGTTCACAAAGGTATGTGGCTAAAATCTCCATCCTTAATTGGTAGCTTCCCTGATAGGGCAAGGCTCTCTCTGTTGGGGTAGAATGTGGGGAGGGCAGATGTGTTCTGTTTGTGCTTGTAGTTGAGGCCCTGGGGCTGTTGGGTTAGAGAGAAGAGGTGTAGCCAGGAGGACCTCCACAAGTGAAATCGGTCCACCCCTGTCCGTGTCTCAGCAGTATGCTGTGTCCAGTGTGGATAGGCTGCTTTTGAACTAATCTTGAATGGTCATGACGAAACACCAGAGACCAAATATAGCAGCAGACACCTATTATCTCAGTTCTCGATCCTACATGTTCCAGGCAGGTTCCTTCTGAGGCCTCTCCCCTCCTCTTGGTGGGCCCTGAGATGCAATGCCTTCTGTACCCATCATCCCCTGTTCTGTACCCATCATCCTTTTCTGTACCCATCATCTCCTTCTGTACCTGTACCCATCATCCCTTTCTGTACCCATCATCCCCTTTTTATACCCATCATCCCCTCTTCTGTACCCA
>NC_022019.1:7045179-7048380 GCF_000317375.1 Microtus ochrogaster
CATCCCTTTCTGTACCCATCATCCCCTTTTTATACCCATCATCCCCTCTTCTGTACCCATCATCCCTTTCTGTACCCATCATCCCCTTCAGTACCCATCATCCCCCATGAGTACCCATCTACATATAACTTCTGGTGAGTAGAAGGGCACCTGTCATTTGGGATCAAAATCATCTAAGAAACCACATTTAACCTTCACTCAATTCTTAAAGGCCATGTTGCCAATAAGGCCACACTCAGAAGTACTGAGGTTAAGATTTGAACACTGAGGGTTAGGGAATTTGGTAGCGGGATAGAGTCAGAGATCACACCTCAGGCCTTAGCAAAGCTTATTCCTCTTTTGTTCTAAATTTTTTATTTTATTTTACAGGTATGGGTGTTTTGCTTGCATGTAGATCTATGCAACATGTGTTTGCCTGGTGTCTGTGGAGGTCAGAGGAGGACATTGGACCCTCTTTGAACCAAATGGTTGTGGGTGCTGAGAGCCAAACCCGAGTCCTCTGCAAGAACAACTGCTCTTAAGGACGGAACCATCTCTCCAGACCCAAGCTCATTCCTCTTGGGAAAAGTGGAGCAAAGGAAAGAAAACATCACAGTTCTTAAGATGGAGAGAGAAGCTGAACAGTGTAGTGGTGGGAGCGGTGCTGCCCAAATCTAGGACTTCTCAGAGCAGGGAGGGAGTTCCCCTGCTGGCAGTCAGCCCTGGCTGCCCACTCCTTCCAGCTGCCCCAAGTGATACATATCTACAAAGGACTAAAAACCAAAAAAGCGCAAACCCTGCTACCTCACCAAGCCTAACACAAAAGGATGCCGGTGAGCCACAATGGCCATCTGAAGGTTTTAGTCCCAACATAGACACTGTGGTAAGGAGGAGGCAGAGTGGGGGCAGGTAGAGAATCCCACAGTGTAACCAAGGTGCTAATTCAAACAGGCTTGATAAATCTTTGAGAGTTATTTTTTTCCAGTTTCACAAAAAATCTTTACTTTAAGAAACAACACTTTACTAAAATTTCTGTATCTCAGAAACAGGGTATCTGTAGCAATTTGAAGACGTGGACTCACATGAGGAAGAACAGTACTCAATGAGAGAATGTTTACTTGCCTTTGCAAACAGCTCTACATGATACACACACACGCACACACACACACACACACACACACACACACACACAAAGCCTGTAGGTCTACCAAGCTGTGAGCAGAGCAGGGTTGTTCCTATAGTGTGACCCCCAAACAGTCCCTTTTGGGGCAAACTTCTCTCTTCTAACTGTTGGAGCGAATACTCCATAAATGTGCCTTGGGCACCCCAAAGAAAGGCAGAGTGCTAGGCCGAGGGCCACAGCAATGCATATACTAAGTGTAAGAGCTAATCTTCTGGCTAGGGACTAATTCTGTTTGCAAAATGCTTACCTTGTAAGCTTAAGGACCTTCGTTTGATTCCAAAACACACATGTAAGAGAGAGAGAGAGAGGCGGGGAGGGAGGACATGGTGTAACAAGTTGGCAAACCCAACACTTGGGAGGCAGAGACAAGCAGATCCCTAGGACTTGCTGGCCTGCCAGCCTAGCCTATCAGGCAAATTCCAGGCCAATAAGAGACCCAGACTCAATAAAACAGTGGATAGTGGCTGAAAAGATTTAAGCTTGTTCTAAAAGCCCCACATAAACATTTGTATCCACAAATATGTGAACACACGCACAAAGAATTGACCACAGCCCACGCACCAAGCAGACTGACCCTCACCATTACCTTGCAAGATGAGAAGCTGAACACAAATAGGTAAAAACTTGCCCAAAAGGCATTGTTATGAGTTGAACCCAGGTCACTGAGTCCCACCCTTCCTTCAGCCCCACTCCACTGTGTGATCTAGGTCTCCTCTGGTCTCTGATCCTTTGCACGCCACTGCTGGTCCTTGAGGCACAGAGGCACAGTTAGAATTGGGCACCATCTTGCAGGAATGTGGCCCAGGAGCTTTGCAGAGAACAGATTTGGACCACCTCCCTCACTGATGCTTGCAATGATGCTCACAGCTAAACCACCACTTAGGGCATCTCCATTCCCACCTATCTGGAGCACAGCCATGTTTTCCCCATTCTTTCCCAAGAGTGAGGGATGTTTCTATGAAATTCAACTTTTCTCTACCTGCTATTCTCCATTCTTCTCCTGAGATGCCTTTCTGCATACGAATGTTGCTCCATGGACTTTCTGGGGGCTTCATGATTTGAACCCGGGACTCAGCATGGGTGTCAAAGAGTTCCGAATGGTATATATACTCCATGAACCTCTCAAAGCTCCAGCCTCAGGTATCCCATCTTCCTTCATATCTCTCTCTCTCTCTCTCTCTCTCTCTCTCTCTCTCTCTCTCTCTCTCACACACACACGCACGCACGCACGCACGCACGCACGCACACACACACACACACACACACACACACACCAAGTGTGCACACCAAAGAAGAGGACTTTCAGGAAGGCAGTTGGAGGGTGGGTAGCACAGTAAACAAGTTTCTTTCCCTTTGCTTTTCCCCTTCACATCTGGAATGAAAATATGATGGTCAGGGCTAGAGATAAAGTTCTGTTGGAACAGTGCTTGCCTAGCACATATGAAGCCTGGGGCTCCATTGTCAGCATCACATTAAGTCAGGTACATCAGTTACTTGTTTCATTACTGTGACAAAATATCTGACAGAAGCAGCTTAAGGAAAGGATTTAGCTTGCTTGGCTCACAGTTTGAAGGTACAGTCCAGCATGCTGGGGAGGGGGGGAAGGCATGATGGCAGGAGCTTGAGGCAACTGGTCACCTTGCATCCACAGTCAAGAAGCTAGTCTTTGGATCACTTTCTTCTTTATATTCAGTACAGGACCCCTGCCTATGGGATGGAGCCACCCACATTTACAGTGAGTCTTCCCATCTCAGTTAACCTAATCTAGAAACCCCTTCACAGACATACCCAGAGGTTGATCTACTAAGTGACTCAAGATCCTGTCAAACTGATAGCCAATATTCACCATCATACTGGCCATGGTGATGAGAACTTGTAATCAGGTTTCTCAGCATTCATCAGGTAGAGTCAGGGGTATCAGAAGTTAATCTCCAACTATATAGTGAGTTCAAGACAAGCCTTACTATAGGACTCCATCTCTCAAAAAGGAAAGAAGGAAGGAAGGAAGGAAGGAAGGAAGGGAGGGAGGGAGGGAGGGA
>NC_022019.1:7048480-7056879 GCF_000317375.1 Microtus ochrogaster
TCTTCTTCTTCTTCTTCTTCTTCTTTTCTTCTTCTCTCTCTTTTGCTCGCTCTCCCTTGCCCCCTCTCTTCTTCCCCTCCTTCATTTTCTACTTCATCCTGACTCCCTTCATGTCCCCTCCCTTTCTTCCTTGTCTCTCTTCTCAGTCCCCCTTTCTCTCACTCCCTCCATCTTTTCTCTTTTCCTTCCTTCCCCACGTACCCCTCCTTTGTTTCTTCCATTGCCCTCCTCACCCCTCTACACAGCAGTCACTGAGTATCTCCTTATGGCACTCCATGCACTAAAGCCATGCCATGCCCTACACAGAAGTGACTATTTCCTTTTGTCAACTTTTGTTTCTTTGTTCACCCCTGAATATTATTTAAGAAAACCTTTTTTATTGATTCTTGGTGGGGTTTACATCATGCATCCCAACCCCATCCATCTCCCTGTCTCTTTGTATCCACTCTCTGCCTTTGCAACATTTCCGCCAAAATAAAATAAAATAAAATTTAAAAGAAAAATAAAAACAATAAACACACAAAAACAAAACAAAAATCTCAGTGGAAGCTGCCGTGTGTCCCAGTGAGTACACAGTATACCTTTTAGTCCATGAATCTTTATGATGGCAAAGATGCTGTCTTGGTGCCTAAGAGGGATGCAATCTACAACAGAAGGAAGCCTTAGATGTCCTCTGCCTCCCCTCCATGGATCTTAAAACATGCCTGCTGCCAATGACAACACTGTGGCATTTGAGACACAAGGAAGAAGAGATGACCAGAATGAACAAAGCAGAATCCAAAGAAGCCAGAATTGAAAGGACCCAGTGGCCATATTCAGAAACTAGACCAGGAGGACCAGAGCCTCGTGGAAGCACTCACTCCCTAGTATGGAAAACAATAAATACTATGGACCTAGCTAAAGAGCTTATCTCTTCAGAGCAAGCCAGGGAAGGAGCTTGGGGCTGAAGTCACACAGGTCTGTGCACCGACCGTTCTGTGACATGCAGTTGTAAGCATCCCAAGTCCCAACTTTGAGCACTGACACAGTTCCACAGAGAAAATTTCCACACCATCAAAATTAGTCCTGTGCACAAATTATTAAAATGATTGTTTAGAAATCACCTTTGGGCCTGGGTAAAATGAATATGAAGCACAAATAGATTCCGTGCTTACACTTGGGGATCATGTCAACATGTCTCATAGTTATGTGTGAACCAACTGAAAGACAAACCGCAAATCTGAGAGACTAGTGCCAAGCATTGTGGGTAGCTATGTGGTTGTGACAAAGTACTGTGCCCCTCGGCTGTGAAGTGGGGACCAACAGGAGCACCAGAGGACAAACTCCTGATTCCGTGTTGTGTCAACACCAGACGCTGGTACTGCAAGCTCTCTGCCAGCTGTTCTTTCAAATGCTTTTCCACGTTGCAATGTGAGGCAACAATGTCTGAAGTTATCACAGGGCTCACGGAGACAGCAGCCCAGAGTCCAAACATCATTGGACAACTGAAGAAATCCTGGAAACTGTCGTCTCTGCACTTCCTTTGAGAGTCAGCAATAAGCCCCAGGTGGGTAAGATGCATCCAGTCGCAGGGACTCGTGTGCAGTCTCGGGCTTTCTGCCACCATTTCTAAGTCAGACAAGCAGAAGTCTTAAGACCCTGATTTGCCACTGAGAGCACGATTTGCTGCTTACAGCCTGTAAGACCTCAGGGGTCTACAGACTTGCTTGGACCCTCCTAAGCTACTGGAAGGATCACCAGAGCAAGGGCAATCATTGCTCAGCAGATGGTCCAAACCTACGACATCCCAAGTCTAGACACAAAATCCATTTGGGTTCAGATTCATCTCACCCACGCCCAAAGGTGACTTTCAGACAATGCTTCTAATAATTTTTGTGCATGGAACTAAATGTGATGGTGTGGAATTGCACACGATTTGCCTGTACATTTTTAGTGTTTGTCTTGCGAACACCCTCTCTGATGTCTTGCCTACAGAAATGCTCTATGTAATGAGTTGCTTCATGGCTGTGCATGTGAGCTACTTTTCTCGCCACTATGACTAGAGAACCTAAAGGAAACAAGGCTGTTATCTTAGCACATGATTTAAGGCACAGCCTATCGCAGTGGGGAAGGCATGGCCGAGCTCACAGTGGCAGGAGCATTGCTGGGACTCCTTACATCTTGACTTTCTGATGCTGGCCCTCAGCTGGCTTCCTCCTTTTCGCTGTGTTCTGTTCAATACCTGTGGGACAGTGCCATGAATATTCTGAGTATGTCTTTTCTCCTCAGTTAAACCTCTCTGGAAATGCCCTCAGAGGCACAGGTAAGAGGTGTGTCTCCCAGGTGATTCCAAATCTGGATAAGTTGGCAATTAAGAACAATGGTGACATTGTACAAATGAATATCATTCATTCCAAGTCAAATTATACCAGTATTATACCAATCCCCAAAGGAAAGCTCTATGCACTGGGAGGAACCTATAGCGTGTGCTCATTCTGAATATGTGTAAAATCTCATAAGCCAGTGTGTCTATCACAAGGGACACCTGAAGACAAGGCTGACAAGCTTCCACGGTGATAGTGGGAGACAGGGTAGGGACTTGGGAGATGGTGACTTATGAAGTCAGCCTTTGTTGCCACTTGCAGACCCTCCGACCTGTTTCTGTAACCTCGGGACATCAGTGTTTGATGGCCTAGTCACTAAACTATAAACTTGTTGGCCTTTTATCTTTACTTTGTATTATCCCATAATATGTGCTAAACTCTTTCAAGTTGCCTTGGGTTACACAATCTTTATTTTCCTCCAATCCACAATAGCAGCATACTTTAAAGAACGCGAAATACTTTGAAATCATCTTTAAACAAATCCATAAGATTTCTCTAGAATGTTAACAAGCACTTAAGGTAAGGAATGCACTGCCGAGAACAATTAATACATTTGGAGCTAAATAAACAACACAGCACTGGAATCAAGACCAGGGCTCAGGCATTTCCTCCTGAACAGTAGAAGCCCAATAGTCTTTCCCCCCATGGGATGGGCCTCTCTGGCACAGAGAGAAAGAAATTTACTTTTCTTTTCCCCCCTCAAATCCCTACTCCCCAAGACTTTACCATCAAGATCAAGTCAATGCAACTGTCTCAATTAAATGTCCAGGATCCATTCTGAGAAAGGTATTATTGGTTGGTTTCATTGTGGAGAACATTCTAGAATGACCTTGTCCAGACTGCCATAATCCAGATATTCACCAAGATATGTCCTCAATATGAAATATCTGGAGCTGCTGCCTGAAGAGCATGGTACAGTGATTCATTATTAGTATTTCTATAACAAAAACAATAGAGAATATAGTTAATTCCCCCATATCCTGTTGGGAAGGAATATAGTAAGTGTATATGTGGTAGCGCCATCATTTATCATTTTATTAGATATGCACTGAACATAACCATGCTGCCCTACCATCACATGACTGCAAGTGCAGTGGGTTTGTTTATACCCATGATGCCAGACCAAAGAGCAATGCTTGAGCAGTGATGTCACCAAGTCAGAAACTTTTAACCATGGTTTGAAGCTTACAGAATCTTGTCATACTTTTCTGCCATTGACCTAAATGTCATCGTAAAGCACAGGAGTGTATTGGCGTCACTGGTTGAAAAACCGTAAACTCAGGCAGTGGTTACCTTGGCAGCAGAACACTCACTCTTCACGCTCTGTGTGATACTGTCTGCCAGGGCTGTCTCCCATCCCTCTTTCCTTCAAGCAAGATACATCCACCGGGCCCTATCTCACATGGGACATCTGGCACATTTGAAAATTGTTTTACTGTAAGTGGAAATTCACTCACAAATGACCACTCACTTTCTACATGCCAGCATTGTTCTTGAACCCTCACAAAAATTATTTCAAATAATACAAAAAGTCTGCATAGATGAGGACTGTAGCAACTATTTTCAAAATAAATAAATGAAGACTGTAGGCTATAGACCCATGGGTCAAAGTTCAGTCCCATGCAATTTATGAGGTGAGTTACAGCAGGATCCTTGAAGAGGAGGCGATGGGCTCTCATCTCTTCCTACCAACATTTGAAGCCTTGACATAGGCAGTTCTCAACTTCTGAAGAAATATTCCTACTTAACCTTCTGAGATCCCAACATGTCAAGGGGCACTTGAACACGACATTTACTGATGCGTGCCAGCACTGATGGGCTAGAACATTTAGAGCTCAAGTCTGGACTATTAGACATGAGCTGATGCATTTGACGTGAGTCCCAACTCATCACAGGGCCTGTGAGATGACCCCTAGATTTCTACTTCATTCCTGACGGGAGACGAAAGGCCTACCAGGTGTGTGCTATCTTCTGTGTGGTTTGCAGGTATCTGCTTGGAAATGGCTTCTGGAGCTCACCCAAGCCTGCTAGGGTGGCTCATAGTCATAAGATACAAAGTAAATAGTTTTCTTTAAAGTCCTATAGGAAAGAGAGGCTCAACCATGAGCTTCCCTTGGTGGATTTTCAAGTTCATCACAGCAGCATTGTTCTTTAGGAAGAGTGGGTGGGAAAACCTGCTGAAAAGATGTTATGTCAAAATAATCCAAGCATCTCTCTTTGCAATAAAGTAGAACTTACCAAACAAATGCATTTGCGTTGAGACTTCTGTAAATTAGCATTTTAAGAGCACTACCTCGGATGTGCACATACACAGGACCTGGGCTCAACGCTTGGGTCTTGCTTTTCACACTCCTTCCTGTTCATCTTAGAAACCGAGGTGACTGGTCGGATTGGCTTTCAGGAGACGTGAAGTAAATCTTCTGTATTGTGTACTTTTCCTGTTTCTGTGCCCTCAGAATCTTGAGGAAGGAAGAGTTTGCTTTGATTCTCATAGTATGAGCGGAAACAGACAGTCTGTCCTGCCAAGGAAGTTGGGGTGACGTGAGCTGCATGGCCGCGTTGGGCTCTGCTAGATGGCCGTGTTGTGTCCCCAGTCAAGAAGCAGAGATCCAGGCTGTCTCTTGGCTGCCTTCCTCCTTTTGCCCAATTTTTTTTAATTCAGTCAAGAAACCCAGTCCCTGGGACGTACTTCCTACATTCTTTGCCCAGTTAGTCCTCTCTAGAACATGGCACCACACAATGGGAGGAGTGCCCCTTCCATGACTCTAACTTCTGTAGAGTTAACAGTCAGGCTTCACTCTCCCTCCTTCCAGAAAATGTTAGAATCTAAATGCCTTCCCATACTTTCAAGCCATCACCAGCTCAGCCCGAGGTAACAGCAGTTTATAGTCAAGCACATTCCTTCCATATCTACTGTTTTCTTTTGTGGACTCTGGTCCACAGTCTAGATCGATGTAAACACAAGTTTCACTTTATGCCATTGTTCAATTATTAGGTACATATTTCCTTGTAATATGCCATTACCATGCTAAGAAGAGCTCATATCTCTTTATAAGAAAGATAGTCTCAGATGAAATCTCCATGTCTCTTATTATCTGGCTGGGAAGACAGTATACAGTTGGTTATCTGTTTTCTTGGGTCCTACATCTGTAGAGTCAAGTGGCCACAGATCAAAACTAGGGAGGACATTGCTCTGTTCTGAACACATTCAGACTCTGTTTTCTTGTCGCCATATCCTGTACAGCCCAGGCAACTGTTTACTCCGGTTACACTGCATTATGTACTGTCGCCCGTCTAGAGATGACGCCACATACCCAGGAGGCTGTGCGTGTGTTACCCACAAAGACACCATTAACTACGAGGGGCTGAAGCAACTGTGGATGTCCACAGGGATTCCTGAAAGCGATTGTCTGAGGAAACTGAGGGATGATGAGGCTGGGAAAACAAGCAATGATCGCAAACGTTGAAGGCACGCCAAGAAGGCAACGGGCAGCCTAGGGAGAAGTAAGCAGAGAGGAATCCACAAAAGAGGGAGCAGGCACTAACCAAGCTTGATAGACAAGAAGAGCCATTCAGAGGGGAGGAAGAGGTCACCCGTGAGGCTGAAAGATACTGAGGACTTGAGATGCGCAGAGAGCAGCTCGGCCCAGCTGAGCGTGAGGCACCTGGCGAGGAGGAGGAGGTGTGGCTCCCAGCAGCACAGAGGGAGTTGGCTCTGGCAAGCATCTGTGAGGCTCACTGTCTGGAGTGTTCTTGCTACATTAATTACTTGTCCTGTTGCCGTGATAAAACACCACGACAGAAGCAATTTTAGGAAGGAAGAGTTTGCTTTGGCCTACACTTCAAGGCACACTCCATCCTGGAGTGAAAAAGATCGTAGCAGGGGCAAGTGGCAAGCGGCCATGATACACTCACGGTCAGGAAAAAGACTGAGTCTGACTTACTTCCCCAGTCCATACAGCTGTGTGTCACCATCAAGGTGCATCTGCCCCCTTGATTAATTTAATCTAGATGATCCATCACAGGCATGCCCAGAGGCTAACCTAACCTAGATAATCCCTCAAACGCATGCTGAGACATGGCTCCTAGGTGGTTCTAAATCCTGTCTAGCTGAAAACCAATATTGTCCCTCACAGGATCCAGTTCTCTAGAAGACTCGCCTGGCTTCAGACACCAACTATGACTCTGGCAATTCCAGGCCACCATCACTTATGGCCAACCAGAGGCAGGCAATTTAGGGGTCCCTTCTGCTCTTCAGACTGGGTTATATTCTAAGCATAACTTAGCCACTGAGAAAACACTGCTCTTATGATTAGAGTAGTCAAAATACAGCTTAGAGTAAGCCAAACGGAGAAACACATGGGGAGAATTCCCTTGGTGTATTCACACTCCTGTGTACCCACATGACCCACAGGGCAGAGGCCCTGGAACTCTGGCTCCCCTGGATTTTGATTCGTGTGATTGACGGAATGGTCAGTCATGTGGGTGAACTCAGTTCCTAGCTCTCCTTCTCCCCTTCTCTCCCCGGAGGTCGGGAGGTTACACTGACATCCCCCAGTCAGACCTTAGCCCTTTGGCCACTTGGAGTCTTTACTGCATGCCAGAGCCCAGTCTGAAATTGCCCAGAATCTCTGTGGGCCACCTCATTGACATAAACCTTGGCATTCCTAGGAGTCCTACCAAGGGTAACAGGCACATTTATTACCCAGGAAAGGACTTAGGAAGATCCCACTGGGCAACGTGGCTAGCTAAATTCTCTCCTACTTATCAATAGTTAATGGAAGTTGTTCAGAGTGAGGAGGATAAGGACAGTGAGGGCACAGTAGAAACATTTAGATATAAACATATTTTCCCAGCCAAACATAAAAGGGAAATATGCAATCCATAAAAACTACAATTAAAGGTCACACTAGGTATTAAGGACAGTAAGAGGAAAACAAAAAGATCTTAGTTAATAGCCAATAAAAAAAACAATTAGTATGGATTTATAAAATGATGGTATCTGAAAGTAAAATATACAATAAATAAACAATAATGCCTATTGTCCTGCAAAGAACCCCAATGTGTGAAAACAAACACATGAACTATTTTATCACTTTAAAAATACAGGTCCACGTTTTGTCTGTAGCGAAGTGAATTCATCAGCTTTAAGTTGCTATAACAAAATATCTTGAAGCAATTAAGTCTACAAAGAAAAGAAAACTTCATTTTGCTCATAGTTTGCAATTTCAAGCCTGCAGCAAGCAACCAACTGGTGGTGGATGGCAACAGTAGTGACAAATAATAGTGACAAACCAGGAAGATACACAGAGAGACTTTCTCATAGCTCCCTTGGAGAACACCCAACAACCTAAAGACCTCACATAGGTCCTTCCTCTAACAGGTGCCATCATCTCCCTGTAGTACCACCCTGGGACCATGCTTGGCATGTGGATCCTTGGCGAATGTCATCTAAAACATGGTAGGAACCATAAAGCTGTGTGTCCAGGTGCTTCCAACCAGAAACCTTAGGGGCGCAACACCTCTCCAAGCCTGAAACTGTCAGGCTTATTTTGAGATTGGTTGAAGATAATTGCCTCAAGAGGTAGAGAATCTGCCAAATTATACTCTATCTCTTAACGTGTCACTAAGGCATGGCTATGCATGGGGACTTGGAAAAGAGGAAGCAGGACTTATTAAGGTGTTATCAGAAGAACACTGCATGAGGAACCCAGAAATGAGCTCGAGGTGCCTTTGGTTTCTGACTTAGCAAAGATGGAAAATGCTAGGAAGGCAGGTGGACGTGAATGGAAGCTCACAGGTGGATTTTAATTCACTCCCATGAAGACCCAGGGTGCAAGTAAAAAGACAGGGGTGAAAGACACAAAAAATGTGTGTCCCCCACACATTTTAAATTACTTGAATGGGAACAATTTAGATGTAATATTTTCCCTTTTGACAGGAATAAAGTTTATTATCCCATGATTAATTATTACATTTGTGTTGTGAGTGTGGTAGTCTTAATAGGAATGGCTCCCATGGGCTCATATTTTTTTT
>NC_022019.1:7059017-7070946 GCF_000317375.1 Microtus ochrogaster
ATGGGCACAGGAGACCACTTCCTACGTATAACCCCAGCAGCACAGACATTCAGGGCCTCATTGAATAAAAAGGCTCATATTTTTGAATGCATGATCAGCATATAGTGGTGTTATTTGACAGGGATTAGGAGGTATGGCATTGTTGGGGTAGATATGGCCCTGTTGGAGGAAGTGTATCACTGGGGGGCAGACTATGAGTTTTTAAATGCTCAAAACAGGCCCAGTGACTCTCTCTTCCTACTACCTGACAATTTGTGTGTAGAACGCTCAGCTACATCTCCAGCACCATGTTTATTTGCATGCCGCCATACTTCCCATCACGACTACAATGGACTAAAACTCTGAATGTAAGCGAGCCTCAATTAAATGCTTTATTTCATGTGTTGCCATGGTAATGATGTGTCTTTACAGAAAGAGAACACTGGCTAAGACAGAAGTTGGTGCCAGAAGTGGGGTATTGCTAAGATAGGCCTGGCCATGATGCTTTTGTTCAGCAAAATGTGGACCTTGGACCTTTGGACTAGGAAAGCAGCTGAATGCACTAAGTGAGGCTTAATGGGCCATACTAGTGGGAACAGGTGGTGCTGAGAGCAATGGAGATTATGATGACCCAGTTCAAAAGGTTTCAGAGGAGAAGAATATTATTAAATGGGCTAAGAGATTGTTCTTACATTATTTATCAAAGAATGTGGCTGTTTGTTTTATTTTTTTTTACCCTGTTCCAAAAAAAGTCTGCCTGAGGCTAAATTGAAGAGTTTTTAAATCAATGGTGTTAGCAGAGGAGATTTCAAAACAGCCTAGTATTAATTGTGTCACACATTAGTCACAATATCAGTGGCCAGTCTTATGCCAATCTACAATGAATAGGAGCAAGCTGGGAAAGGAAAACTACAAAGTGTACTATTTGAGGAGAAAAGGAGCAGCAGGAAGTGTAATGGAGCTAAGTCCAGTACTCAAGAAGATAGATTTTTAAAGCCTGATGCTAAACAGAATAAAGAGAATAGTGACATACAGGCAAGAGCTCACCCTCCTTAGTTTCCAACTTGTACAAAGGCATAGAGAAGAGCTTAGGGCAGAACATGTTGACACATGCCTTTAATCCCCAAACTCAGGAGACAAAGGCAGGCAGATTTCTGGGTTCAAGGCCCGTCTGATTGTCTTAGTTAGGGTTTTTATTGCTGTAAAGAGATACCATGATCATGGCAACTCTTGTAAAGAAAAACATTTAATTGGGGTGGCTCTCCTACAGTGCAGAGATTCAGTTAATTTATCACATTGTGGCATGCAGGCAGATATGGTGCTGGAGAAAGAGTTGAGAGTCTGACATCTTTCAAACAACAGGAAGTGGTCTAAGACGCTGGATGGTATCTTGAGCATATATGAGACCTCAAAACTTTCCTCCATAGCAACACACTTCCAACAAAAAGATCACACCTACTCCAACAAGGTCACACCTCCCGTTAGTGTCACTCCTATAAGGGATCATCTTTTTCAAACCACCATCCTGGTCTATAGATCAAGTTTCAGGACAGTCAAGATTAGGCAGTAAAGGAGCCACTAAAAACAGAAAGCTGGTGAAAATATATTTGAACAAGGAGGTCATGTTCCAACTCTAGCAAGAAGCAGAACTTGGCAGCTTTGGCCACAAGCTTCTGGCTTTAGAGACAATCGAGAATTGGTTATGGAATCTCCATCCCCTACTAAAGAAAGCTGCATGTGTCAGGCATGTCCCTGCATGGAGGCCTAGGCAGGCCATTGTGTGATGCTGACAATGAGGCCCGGATTGTGTTGGAGACCCAAAGATACTGGAGATGCCAGAACTGTGGGATACCTGCCCAAGAGAGTTGCAGACCAGGCATGGAACCAACCCAAGAGACAGAAGTGTGTTTCAGTCAACAAAGATGAAGGAGTTGGAGATCTGAAGAATGTTTCAACATCAGACATGAAGATGCAGAACTTTGAACTTGCCCTGGTGGTGTTTGGTCTTGCTTTGCTCCAGAATTTCCTCGCTATGTTCTCCTTCCACCATTTTGGGATGAAGGTATATAGTGTACCACTGTATAATGGAAATATGTGATCTGCTTTTTTATGTTGATTTTACCTGGGTTACAGTTAAGAGATTGCCATGAGTCTTCAAACAGATTTTAAACACTGGACTTTTAAACATTGTAGATTATGATAGACTATGAAGACTTTTGAAGTTGGACTGAAGGCATTTTTGCATTCTGATATGGCTGCAAACCTTTGGGGGCCAGAGAGTGTAATATGGTGGTTTGAATAAGAATGCTCCCCCCTCCTAGGTTCATAGATTTGAATACTTGATCATTAGGGAGTGATGTTATTTGACAAGGATTAGGAGGTGTGGCCTTGTTGGAGGAAGTGTGTCACTGGAGCAGGCTTTGGGTTTTCAAATGTTCAAGCCAGGCCAAGTGTCTCATTCATCCTGCTGCCTGATAATTTGGATGTACAACTCTCAACTACCTCTCCAGCACCATGTCTGTCTGTGTACCACCATGCTTCCCACCATGACTACAATGGACTAAACCTCTAAATGTAAGCAAGCCCCAATTAAATGTTTTATTTTATCCAGGTGGTGGTAGTGCATGCCATTAATCCCAGTACTTGGGATGCAGAGGCCAGCCTGGTCTACAAGAGCTAGTTCCAGGACAGGCTCCAAAGTTACAGAGAAACCCTGTCTCAAAAAAAACAACAAAAAAATGTTTTATTTTATGAGCATTGCCATGGTCTTGTGTCTCTCCAGAGCAATAGAACACTAACTAAGACAGTGATATGACATTTACCCATATACCATGCTTAATCCTTGCAATAACCCAAAGAGACACATCCAGACCCAATTCTCATAAGCAAGGAGAGTCAAGGACTATAGAGTTCCACCCAAAGCTCTCCTAACAGTTGTGTGTCAAAGCCAGACTTAAAACCCAGCTCCTCCTTCCTGGGTCCAAGAGTCTCCTTGGTGAGACCCAGCCTGCATCAAAGAGCAGTGTTCAACATTATTAAATGATTTAAACTAGAATCTTAGCAGAAAAGAATTTGCCAAAACTTCTTAAACTCCCCTAATCTAATATATTCTGACTATTCTCAATTTCAAACAAAAATAATCTATGCTTTTATCAGTAGTATCAAAGAAGAAGGCTTGAGAGATGGTAGGAATAGCCCAGCAGGAGCTAACATTCTTGATAGCAAAATAAATTGATCTATAGGAGAAATCTTGCAGGAAGGTGAGGTGAGAGTTAAGAATCAACATCTTGGGGAAGGAGATATGGTTCAGTAGTTAAGAACACTTCCTGATTTTGCAGAGGACCTAAGTTCAGTTCTAAGCACCCAGCTCAGATGACTCAAAACGACCTATGACTCCAGCTCCAGGGGATCTGATGCCCTCTTCTGGCCACCACAGGCACCTGCACTCATGAACACATACCCACACAGACACACACATGCATATACATAATTAAAAGTAAAAATTTTAAATCTTTTAAAGTACCTACATCTGCAGCAAAGAGGGCATTGCCATTTTTATTGGAAGAGGCTGGAAAATCAGACATGGGAGAGCTTTCTGAAAGTCACCTGAACTTTTCTGCCTGCATAAGAACAGAACTTACCCATACGTTCAAGAAAAAATTCTAATGCTGTGTTATAAAACCTAAATGGTCCTTTAAAAAAACCCAATGAGCATTCTCCCCCAACCTCTGCATCCACATTATCTGCAGCTAAGCTACTGCAGAGGCTCCATTTTAGTGTCTCAATATGGAATGAGACCATCTAGACTGAAGGAAACGTCAGGAATGGATGGAAGCATGAACAGAAAACCCTTGCCCAAGGATATAGAGGAGCATCTTTCAGTTTTCGTCACACTCTGATGACTAGTTGTTCTTTAAGCTGCATAAACTTTTTTATTTGACTTATGCCAATTCACAGGAGTTCCCAACAATCATTGCAGTCAGGCTGATGGTGTCTGAGTCATCCTAAAGACTAAGGATGTTAAGGCAGGAGTTCAAGACCTGCCTGAGCAACTCAGTGAGAGCCTTTCTAAAAAATAAAGTTAAAAAAATGAGCTAGGACAATAGCTCAGTGAAAGAGTTTTTCTGTAGCAGGCATGACACCCTAGGTTCAAGCACAAAGGGACCAGAAAGGAAGAGAAGAGGAGAGGTGGGGAGGAGAGGGGAAGAAGGGGAAGGAGAGAAAGGAGATGTGCGTTAGGAGTCTTCTAGGGCAGCTAATAGATCAGGCTTCCCTGTGCAGTTATTGAGTTTGCAAGGATGACAGGATGAGGAACATAGACCATCTGCAGCAATCCAGGTAAAGAGAAATACAGGGGGGTCTTGATAGGTACCCTAGGAACTAACATAACTCTGTGTAAGGGCCAGCAAGAGGGAGGGGGTAGCTGACAAGGCAGTGTGAGAAAGGTAAGAAGCTGTTGTAATACGAGCTGCGGGACTGTGTCCCGCCACCCAGCTGCCTGCACGGCTAGCTTTATACCCGAAATAATTACACGGAACCTGTATTCTTTTAAACACTGCCTGGCCCATTAGTTTCAGTTTCTTATTAGCTAGCTCTTACTTATTGACCTAACCCATTTCTATTAATCTGTGTAGCCCACGAGCTGGATTACCAGGAATGATCTTAACCTGTGTCTTCCTGGAGTGGGAGAATCATGGCGACTCTCTGACTCAGCTTCTTTATCCCAGCATTCTGTTCTGTTTACTCCTCCCACCTATGTTTTAACCTATCAGGGCCAAAGCAGTTTCTTTATTGCTTAACCAATGAAATCAACAGATTGATATATGACACTCCCACATCAAGAAGCACTTACACAGACTAGTGAGACAGGGTGTTCTTGGATGAGCATCACGCTATTTGATTGACTAGAATGGATGCGATAGAGGGGTTCCAATGGATTCAGGAAGAGCCTCTGCACAGGCACTGAGATGAGTCCAATGGGGCTCAATGGTGGCCCCAGCCTAGCTACCACAGTTCTCATTGTCATTTTTAGTTAGTAAAGCCACAACCTCCAGACCCACTCAGAAGGACATGGAGACTCACATCCTAGCCTGTCTCCCAATCGTCATCTCTTCCCTCCAGCAGACATGCCAGCCCCACACATGCCCTAACATCCTCCCAAGCCAATCAGAGGAGGTAGGAAACCCAAAGCATGAAGGACACGACTTTGTCAAGGGGTCTGCTGGCCACTGTCTGTGCCGAGAGGAGGTAGGACTGAGACCAAGCTCAAGTTCATCATGGTTAGAACCTAAATGAAGTGCGCCCACCAAATGTGGCTCTCCTCATCAACCACACTAACGCTAACTTAGAACATAAAATTCCCTGAGAATTCCAGCAGCGGTGGCACATGCCTTTACTTCCAGCACACAGGAGGCAGAGGCAGGTGGACCTCTGTGAATTAGAGGCCAGCCTGGACTACAGAGCGAGTTTCAAGATAGCCAGAATTGTTGCACAGAGAAACCCTGTCCTGGAAAACAAAACAACCAAAAAAACCCCTGCTGATCCATGATGTCTGTGATCTGAGGTCATAGCTATTGCATTTTTTTGATAGTCTTATCAAAGAGTTGCAACATGCCTGACCCAGGGTTGACCATGGTCCCTTGACACTACTGTGTCTCTTCAGGCCAACATCATGTGCACAGTTCTCCATGGACTAGACTCCCACACAACTAGAGCAACAGGAAGAGGGCCCTTATATGATGCTAGACTCTAAACAAGAGGAGCAGCCCTCGTGCTGGTCCACAGACCCAATTTTCTCACCAAGTCTGATTGTTGCTCCTCACTGGCTTCCAGGCTTTTGTCTCCACTACCTCAGGATCCCACCAAGCACACATTGGCAGAGAGGCCTCACCTAAAAGACAGATCAGTCTAGACACAAGCTAGAGTCATTTCCCATTATATGTGTCTCCATGCAGTTCAACGCCAACCATCTGGGGTACACACTGCCATCATTCCTGGGGGCCAGGAGACTTGCAGGTTCCCAGGCTTCCTCCAGCCTCATCGACAGAGCACCACAAAGCAGAAGGCCCCAGAAAGCCCTTCATTTCACATGGGTTTTCTCTTTTAAACTAGACACTAAAACTCTGGTACCACTGGCATGGGCCGCCTAAAGCATGCTTTGTGCTTACCTCCATGTGTTTCTGGCTACATGTTTTGAAGTGGAGAAGATTTTAATTGAACCAGCCTGACACAGACAAAGGCCCCGCTGTGAGTCTCTGTGGAATCTGCAGCCCGGGCTCCTTCCCTCTTCTCTACAGCATGTGAGGTCCCTCCTTTGAGGAAAGCGAGACGGAGCAGATCACCTGCTTGTGCCATTCTCGCAGGCTGTGCGAGCTGCACTTTGTGGAAGGCAGCATGAATCATCCACAGGCAGAGAGGAAGATTCGGCTGCAGTGTTTTAACGTGCAGCCTCGGCCATGCCTGGGGTCTCATTGAAGACTTTGTTATGAGAACCTTTTACATGAAGGGATTATGTGCTCATCAATGGTAAGAGAAAAAGGAGACGAGGGGGAGAGAGTGAGAACGAAATCAAAGGCCTGGTCTGCTGAGGTCTGCCTTTACATATTTCCCAACTTAACGATAGAGTTTTGTCCAGCTCTGCTCCCTAACTGCTGTGGAAATGCTTGCTTTTATGGTCAAACACTAAAATATTATAACGTTTTCACCCAAACTCAAATGCCTATGCTCTCCATGAGAAGAGATAGGAACGGGGGTTGGAAAAAGCATTGTATGAGTCCATTTTCCACTGCTCTCTCTAAATACTGGACACCGGTACTTCACAATGAAAGTTTCTTTAGCTTACAGTTACCACAGCCGTGTGGTACTGTAGGACCAGCAGCATCTGTCCAAAAGAGTGAGACCCATGGAGACCAATGGCTAGGGGCAGAGGGTTCTTGCAGTGGTAGAGACGCAGCTCTGCTGCCTCGGTTTTACCAGTGTGGTTAGCTGTGGAGGTGGGGAACCCATTGGCCACCGTCTCGGGCATACTCAGGATTTATCGGCTGCCTTTGTGGGGAGTCCTGGCCATATGTTTTCCTGAGCCTTTGTTTTTCCGTGTCTCCCCAGACATTCTCCATATGCCTGTGAGAAGCAGAGGCAGAGCAGAAAGGGTCTGGGAATGCAGACACGGGCCTTGGGTTCCTGGGGAGAGGGCATGAGGCAGGGGGATTATTTTCTTCCACAGAGCACTGCCCTGGGTAGAAAGAAGTCATCTCTAAGCCCCTGCTCTGGGTGATGCTTCCCCTGACGGAGCCGCTTCCCTCACCTGTCTAAACGAAGTACAGAGGATCCAATATCCACCGAGCACTGATCTTTTCAGCAGATACTCAAAGGATAAAGCCAGGGTAATTTATTATTCTTCTTTTAATCCCACAGAGTACACTGAGAACTTCCAAACAGAAAGACATTCTTCTGAGAAAAGAGCCCCTCTTATCAGCTTGGCCCTGTCCAAAATAATGATGACTTCACGCTGGCCGGGGCATCGGGATGTATTTGTCCCTCGTCAATAACTAATGCTCGGCATTGCATTTCACGTCTGCAGAGGGTGAATCTGGATAGCATGATAACCCACCCTTCTTAAAAGCGCCTCCGTGACAGCCCACCTCCCTGTTTAATTACACTGCCGGCTTCTCCCCGAAGAGGAGACAGCCCGGCCTCCCTCCACTTCTCTTGGCCCAGCTTTCAGAAGAAACACTTCAGAAAAAGCACAGACAGGAGAGTTTATTTCTTTAGAAGTTGTTTCTTTTATAAGATATAATATCTAGGTAGCTGTCACAAACCTCATGAACAGAAACTTGAAGTTACTCTCCAGCTGAATTTGCAGGGACAATTTTTAGCTGAAGCCACGATGATGTGTCTCTTCCAGACACAATTAGAGCTGGCTGTTGCCATAAGCGGTCCACAGAACTGTAAGGATTTGCCATGCAGCAGACCGGACTCCAAGGCAAACCAGCAATTTAGAATGTACCTGTTTGCCTGTCTAAGGACTTTGGGGTCATTAAATAGCATGAAGTCTTCAGGAAGTCTTTTCTCACTAAGTAAACGACCTAGAGGTTCATAGCAACACACAAACACATGCTCACACACATACCAGCACATGCATACACACGCAAGCACACCCACGCACACACAAATGCAGCATAAGCACACACACATACATATACAAGCACACACACAAATACAGAAGCATACACACGAACACATTCACACATGCATACATACACAAGTATACACACAAACACATGTATCCACACACACACGAACACATGACCACACAGGCATACACAAACACATGTTTACACACACATACACAAACACATGTACACATACGTAAACAAAAAAGCACACACACACAAGCATACAAACTCACACACACACATGCACATACACACACTTATGATAATTACATTTACCTATACAAGTTGTGTTCGAACATTCCTACATGTACTATGTGCTAAAAATTCCTCAGGGAACAAGGAAGTTGACTTTTTCATTGTTATGCTCCTTGAAATGGGTATGAGGCTCATATTTACTAGCGTGTTAGCTTCCCACTATAGTTCTTGGTTTCTGAATTTACTCATTCATCAGCTCAGCTCACTGTGTTCCAGGCACACGGGGAAGCATCAGATGGAGCACCCTCCTGGAGCATCATATACCACAGTCAATGTTTTCATCTTGCAATGAACGCCTAAGCCTGTTCTCATTTCTTCTACTAAAATGAAGGTGTTAAAGGTCAGTAGGAAGGTTCAAGGATGGAGCAATGTCTCAGTGGTGCTCTTCCAAGGGTCCTGGGTTTGATCGCCAGCACCCGCATGGTGGCTCACAACCATCTGTAACTCCAATCCTAGGGAATCTGATGCCTTCTTATGGCCTCTGAGGGTATTGCATGTATGTGCTGCTCAGACATACATGCAGACAAAACCCCTACAAAAGAATAAAACAATCAACCAATTCCCTACTTCATGAATAACCTGTGTTTATACTGTTAACTCATTAGAAAAATGAACCCTGGTCTCTAAATCATCCCCTCCTTCTCCGAAGTCATATGTCACCTAATAATGTCATATATCACAAAGGTCCCATTGGCTTGGAATGGAGCTCAAAAATCCCTGTGGCCCGGCAATATCACGTGGTGTCAGCAATCCTATCATGTAACAAGCCACATGAGGCTACAACACATGCTGTCCTGTGTAGTCCCACCGCAGTGTAACAACCAACTAACAACCTTCCTGTACTTACTGGGCTGCACCACCGGTCATTATTTTAGTGTGTGCACCTTCTACTTATGAACACGAGACTCAGTCATAAAACAGCCTCAGGTGTGTCCCTCAGATGGGTCCCCAAAGCCACTGGCTCTGGGAGAAAACAGCTTCGTGCGTACTTCAGAGGGGAAGATGGTGACAATGAGGGTCCAGATATCCTGCAGGACTTCACAACCTGATGTGTGTCTCTCCCTCTCACTTTTTAGACTTTGTTCTGGAAGGTACTCCAAGATAGGAGTTCATGCAAGAGGACTTTTAACAAGAAATATCCATTTAAGGATTAAAGAAAGCTCGTGGCAGTCTAAGTGTGGGCATCTGGGATGGCTCCTGGAGGAAGCCATAAGGTGGTATGTGAGATGTGTCTGGTATAAGTAAGTGGTCATGGACAACCATCACATGCAGACAGAGGCAGAGCAGAAAACTGTGCAGGTAGAGAACGAGAGTCCAGAGGCTGTGGCCAGGGACAGACAGGGGCAGAGAGAGCTGGAGGCCCAAAGGAAATCGTCCCCACTCAGAACACAGGCGCGTGGCCTCTCCAGTCACTGGGAGCTCCACTCCACATCTCATCATCCCCAAGGACTAACATGAAACAAAGTCCTTCTGGACACAGAAAATGGAGGAATTTGTTGACTCTCCAAATATCTGTGCACAGTCCTTCAAAAATCTGCCAGGAGGCCAGCTCACACAGGGTGGGATGGGGCTTTGACTTAATGACTTTTAGGATTCCAGAAAAGCATTCTTCTCTCTATTTCCTTCTCCCACCTTCAGAACAGTTATGCAGCCTCTGTTCTCAGCCTGAAAAGCTTCCTCAAAGGCCCTGGTTCAGAGGGAGTTCTCTGCATGGCGCTCGTTGCCCTTGCCTGACCAGCCTGGGGATGGAACGTCAGCCTCTGGCCCTGCCTGTTTTCAGGGCCCTGGAAACACACTTCGGGGCTGCATTAGTCTCAGGAGTGTCGCAGGCAGTGGGGCACAAGCTGGGGACAAAGATCCACACTGCTGTCTGTGGCAGCCTGAAGCATTCCACTCAGGAAACAGGGATTCATGACTTCATCATAGAATAGAATCTTCAGACAAGCCAGTATTAGGAAAGATCTTAAACGGGACATTTGTGGGCCACACCTTTAATCCTGGCACCTTGGAGGCTTAGGCTGGTGGCTCTCTGTGAGTTTGAGGCCAATCTGGTCTACAAAGCAAGTTCCAGGACAGTCAGGGGTACAGAGAGAAATGTTGTCTCAAAATAAAAAAAAAAAAAAGAAACAAAATGAAAGAGAAAAGAAACATTCTCAACAAAAAGATGGAGACGGAGTGGTTAATAAAAACGTCCAAGGCCTAAGATACACCAGGTGTGGGTGTGAGCTCTCAACAGAGCCATACTTCCGTTTGGAAGCTTCTGAAATTATATTGCTCAAAAGCTATCTAAAGGCAGTCCCTCCCCCTACTTCTTTGGGGAGTCTTAGAGGATGACTCTGGAGGTGCCTGCTTAAGACTGCAATCTGATCAAATAAAACCATGGGGGCCAATGAGAAGGCTCAGCGGGCAAACGTGCTCGTCACCAAGATTCACTGCCTGAGTTTGGAACCCCACGTCAGAAGGAGAGAATTGACTCCATGGGTTGTCCTCTGACATCCACATGCTGCAGCTCACACACCGGAACACAAATGCACATTAAATAGAGATAAACATTTTAAAGACATGGGTCACAAGAGTTGTGCAAGAGAGTAAAAACACAAAGTTTTTTTTGGTGAAAACTTGCAGGTTTCAAGCTGAGAAAGGAGAAAGGTTTGGTGCAGTGGTTCTCAACCTTTCTAACTCTGAGACCCTTTAATACAGTTCCTCATGCTGTAGGGACCTCCCCCAAATAAAATTATTTTCATTGCTACTTCATAGCTGCAATTTTGCTGCTATTATAAATCATAATGTAAAATCTGTATTTTCTGATCGTCTTAAGCAACCACTGTCAAAGTGTCGCTTAGTCCCAAAGGAGTCCCAACTCACAGGTTGAGAACTGCCGGCTTAGGCTTTAAGCATGGTCTCTGTCTATTTTAACAATTGTTCTTCTTTGAACTAGCTCTACATCAAAGAATCATCCATTGTCTCTATGTAGGCAGCCTTCACAGCCAACGTTGTTAACTGGGTTGTAATTCTTGACTCTCTGCCTGCAAGGGACTTCAACCAGACTCCAGGATGAAGGGCCCCTTCCCCTTATCATGTTCCCTTAATTCTTTCTATGCTTCTACCCTGCCTCAGGAGGAAAGGAGAAAGCCACCCTCCCTTCTCCAATCAATGATGGACAGAACCCTCAGCCCAAATTTGGACTTGCCCAGCTTCTTGTGCCCTGACCAAGAGGAGAGTTAAGCTCATGTTATCCCTCATCCTTCTAGTTCATAACTATGACCAGCTGATTCACCCATCCTACTGCAACCCACAGGATCAAGGGATATGGCTGGTCTTATTTGGGGCCTTGAATCCACAGCTCAGCATGCACCATAGCAAGGGTCTGCCCAGAAACTCAGCACCATAGAACTAGGGTCTGTGCCATTAGAAGCTAATCAAAACACATGGCATCCAGCAACACAGCCAGCATATTGTCAACCCAACCACATAAGCAAGAGTTCTGCAGATGTACCAGGAGAGAGAGAGAGACAGAGAGA
>NC_022019.1:7071046-7081558 GCF_000317375.1 Microtus ochrogaster
GAGAGAGAGAGAGAGATTGGAGAAGATTGAATTCTATGAGCCCCTTGCGGCTGTCATAGCAATTGTCATCCCTGCCACTACCACCACCATTGCTGTCCCCTCTGAATCTGGCATGGAAGCCCCACAGCCGTGGGGTACCAGTCCTGCCTGTGTGGTCTCAAGTACCAAAATGTGGTGCCCAGAGGCGGGAGGACAGCACAGGTACCACCCAGCTGCCAGCTGCATGGGACTCTGCCAAGCTGGCAATGTTGCCATCTGGTGCATACCAATTTCCTTGTGCAGTCTTGGTCAGGTTTGAGAAATGGCAACCCTGTGTTTGGAACGATAAAGTCTCCAGAATATGGAGGATACTTTTTCAGCGGTGCCCCTGGAGCTGAGGAGCAGACATCAGCAGGAAGAAGAAACGCAGGGAAGGAGGGAGAGAAGGTCATAGGCAGCACTAGGAGCTCCTGCAGAAAAGAAAAGGAAAAGGGCCTGAAACCAGCTTAGGTCTCCCAAAAGATGTTCAAGCCCTTTCTCCCACCAACCTCATTCTGCTGCAGGGTCCACACCATGGGCATTTTCACTTCCACAAGACCCTGCTTCCTCAGAAAGGGTTGGTCCAATTGTCCCTGCTGCTGAGGCCTTGTCACCTCATGTCCCTCACACCATAGCTCTGTTACCATGAGTCTCTATGTACTGGAAGGTAGAAAGCTCATGGATTTAGGAGTCCCCGTAGCTCCTTCCAGGGCCTACTTCTCCAAGCAGCCATGGCTCTCCTGTAAAGGTCATCTCCAAGCAGACATGGCTGTCCTGTAAAAGACTGCTCAGACTTGTGCAGTTTGCTTCCAGCCTACTTCTTAGCTAATTTTTCTCAAGAACTGTTGTCACCTGTGAGCAAATGTAGGCAGGCTACCTCCTTTCAAACTCTTGAAAGACGATTCTAAACTAGGTTATCACTCAAAAGATAGCATCCTTAGAAAACATAAAAGCCACTTTGACTGTCCAAAGTGCTCTAAAAACTGAATTCACAAGGCAGCATCACACCAGACAGACAGCAAAGGGGCTTCAGGGGAGCTAGGGGGTCACACGTGAGGACCTGTCCACACAGAAGAGGCTGGGCATGGAAGGAGAGGGAGGAGCAAATAGAGGGGCAGCTGTGTCATGGCCTTGGGGGTGTACCTTAAAGCAAGGCCTTTGAATACAAAAGCAGCAAGCTTAACTCTAGCCAGATTGTGCATTGTTAGTCACTTAGCTGAGCTGGGGAATCCCATTCAAAGAGCTTGCTCGCTTTCCTTTCCGGAAGCCCTATATTTAATTTATGAGGCCACGTTAGCTTCCTCTGTTTCTTCTGAACTGAGCAAGACAGAGAGAGTGGTGGTCCCTGGAGGAGAGAAGGAAGGTGGTTTTTCTGCCTCTTCATGGCTGGTTTGTTGTTTGTTTGTTTGTTTGTTTTCAAATTCAAGCTAGTGGGTAAAGTACAACACCGCTGAGAAAAAGAGGCAGGCCCTGTTCAGAAGAGACAGGAAAGCCAGTGCCGGGACCATCCAAGAGAAACCACCAAGTCAGCCTGAGCCCCAGAAGGCTCTGACCCCTAACCAATCCCTAGCCAAAGGTACTTTGAGACCAGCAATCTAATCGCCTAGACGGTGGCAGCAGCCACACACCCGAGCCTTGTCCTTGAGGCTTCCCCGTGCAAGCAAACTGCAATATCACTTTTTGTCCCGTCTGTGCTGCGCATGACACATCACTGGGAGGACGGGGTGTGGATTGTGACCTCTGCAAAGGGCTCTGGTGTCAGGGATGTGTCTGCTGGATGGGACAGTCACCACCACTGTCCTTCACTTTCTAAAAGCTGGGCTGATTCTTGGTAAAGTGAGTGCCCGTATGAATACAGGGTAAAGGTTTAGGGTCCATGCCTGGGAGCCATCCACAAAGTCACTACTACCTAACCACGGCACACACAAATATAGTCGCAAAGTTCATAGGGCACAGGACAAGGCATCCAGGACCACAGAGCATGTCTGAAAGCAACAATGCCGTGACTCTAAAAGGAGACTGATTTAACTGCGGAGTGTTCCTGCCAGGATTTCTCTACTTGTGAAATCACATTCTTGCTCTCACTGGAGCGTTGATGTGGGGGCATTTTATAGACGCATTACAGAAAATATGTGGAACAGGTGAGGGGCATTGTTGAAGGGGCCCGGTGCCATTGTCTTTGAGAGAGGTCAGATTTTCCATGCGTCGAGGGCTGACAAGCCATGCCTGCTGCATTCTGCCCCAGTGTGACATGTTTCTAATGTTACACTGTGGGAGGTGTCCTGCAACCCAACACCGCACTCTCGCATGCACTCCAGACAAGACTTGCAGAGTGAACTTCAGAAGCCTCGTGTTGCCTTGCTGAGCTTCATAAAGAACGTCCTGGCAACTTCAATTTCCCCCAGAGGGTTAAGGGAGCAAGATCTGTCTTTTTGCTGTTTTATTGATTAAGGGCCCTCTTGTAGAATAGACTCTAACATTTTATGGTCTTTAAAAAAAAAACTAAACACAACACAAAGATGAACAAAGCTTGACAGATTCTTTTTCTTCCCCCTGAGAGAGGGTCTCACGAGATATCCCTGGCTGTCCTGGAACTCAATGATGTAAACCAGGCTGGCCTTGAACACAGAGAGATCTACCTGTCCCTGCCCAATGATGTAAACCAGGCTGGCCTTGAACACAGAGAGATCTACCTGTCCCTGCCCCCCAGCTCTAGGGATTAAAGGTGTGCTCCACACCTGGCTTCCTTTTTCACTTCTAAATAAGTATTCTTCTGTGTTTAGGGGACAGAGCTGTGGGTACAGGAAAGTAAACTGACTGGAAGGAAGTTCCAAAAGCTTGTGTGCGGCAAGGCTCTGCACAGACTGAATCAGCGCAAAGGCAAAGGCATTGCCAGAAAGCGGACCAAGCACCGCAGCAGCTTCTGGAACCAGTCTCGGGAAAGGATAGAATTTACCAGAAAGAGTCCTCACTGCTCCTGGAGGGCCCCGAACCTGAGAGGCAGGACTGAGCCTGGATCACAAACCGTAGAACAGTGGTGTGTCTCTGCTTTCTTTCCTCCCTCAACCCTTTCGACCCTTAGACTTGGAAGAGCTTCACAGTCAACAGCCTATGCATTGTCAACCAAAAAAAGAGAAACCCACTAGAAAGAGATGCTAGGCTATGGACTAGGGTTAGCAGACACTGTCCAAGCCACAAGAGTCTGTTAAAGGCCCAGGAGAACGAATGGACTGGATGGGAGGAAAGGGTTTATTTGTCTAGGTGAAAAATGAAGCCCTAGAAGAGCAGAAGATGGGCATGTAGGTAGGGCAGGAGGAGAAACCCTCCGCAGGCAGGGATAAGAGAACTTGTCCTTGGTCTCTTCCCCACCAGCAAAGGCTGTGAGGGTCAGTCCCAGGAAGTTCCTGGCCAGAGAAAGCATTGCCTCTCTGCCTCCGCTGTAATTAAGGGAAGTGTTTAGAAAGAGATGAGACTTATCAAAAATGACGAGTGCTGAGCGCCCAGAGGCCCTGCTGCAGGCAAATGGATTAGAATGGTGCCTTTGAGCCAGGAGCGGAAGACAGCCAAGTGGTGACTACAGCAAAAGTAGTCCTGGAAGGATCAAGTGCCAAGAACCTTCTGGATCTTTCTTTGGTCTTGAGGGTCACCTGTCTGTTCTGGTCTCTCTCTTTGCTTCCCAAACCTTCACCTTCTCCCTAGACAAAATTTGGCAGAGCCGGGCTGCAAGGCTGCTCAGGTAATTTCCTGAAAGGGTACTGAGGTCACTATTCATTCTTCCTGTAGCAATTATCGATTGCCTACTGCTTGCCAAAGAGTAATTACAACGACCGCAGGTAGATCCTCGGAGGCTTCCATTCAGGATCTCAAATGCTAACAGGTTTATTCAAGGAGAGCGTGTCCTTTTTTCTGTTGCTTAGACTTTGATTCATACAAATTCCACATGTGGGGAAGCTTAGATTGTTGTTTGTCTATTTCCAAAGAGAGCTACGTATTCACAACAGTCATTCCTCCTTAGAGTCTGGCGATGTTGATGGCAGTATACTGGATCCAGTGTGATGACTGCACTAGGAAGAATCAGTCCCACCCAGCCCCGCCCAACACCATCCAGCCCCGCCCAGCCCCGCCCAACACCACCCAGCCCTGCCCAACACCACCCAGCCCCGCCCAGCCCCACCCAACACCACCCAGCCCTGTCCCGCCCCTCCAGTCCCACCCAGCCACATCCAGCCCCGCCCAGCCCCACCAAAAGAAAGCTGGTCTTTAAGACCTGCAGGTGGGCATGTGCCCACAGAACTGAAGACACGCTGGCTTGAACTGGTGATTATCAGCTCTCACGTGCACTAGTGATGCCTGAAAGAATGGATCAGATGTGAACTCCACCACAGGGACTCAGAGCATCTGGGATAGGTCCTGGAAGTCTGAAAACTGAGTGTCTCCCAAGTTTCCAGGGCCACACCTTAGGAGTTGCTGGTCCAGAGACACGCACATGCGTGTACACACACACACACACATATACACACACATGCATACATACACACATGGCACGATAGCGTCTATGCATGAAGGTAAAACAGTAATCTATTACCCCAGCCCTTGTGCTTGAGCCTTACCAGGTTAGCAGGGTGCCATTCTATGACAGATTCTGCCTTAACTGTGGACTTAACTTTCCCACACCAAGATGAAGTTAAGATTCACAAAGGCAAAAATTCCTTTAAGATTACATCGACTGTCTTAAAGTTTCCTGAAATGTAGATGCAAGAAGACAAGGTATTAATACTACGTGAGTGTCAAAGTCAAGAAGCAAGTAGATCTTCTTGTGTGTCAGGCCAGCCCGGTCTACATTGGGATACCCTGTCTCTAATAGGTAGATGGTGGATGTATAGATGGACGGATGGATGGACAGGCAGAAAAAAAGGACCAGTTTAACCAAGAAAGAGATTTAAGGAAGGAATTCCTGTTTGTGCCCCCCCCATTTTTTTATTGGGGAAGGTCACAGCCATAGTGTGCATGCAGAGGTCAGAGGACAAGCCTTACGTGTTAGTTCTCTCTTTCTACCAAACTCGGACAACAGATTGGACAACAAGCGCCTTTATCCACTGAGCCATGGCACAGGTCTCTCTTTTCTTTTCTTCCTTTTGGTAAGATGATCTCCTAGGGTAGCCTAGGTTGCCTCAAGCCCCATACTCCTGCCTCCCAAATGCAGGATTCCAGTGAGTGCCACAGGTCCACCCCGTGACTCCTCTTAACCTGCCCTGAGCAGGGATGAAAACGATCAGCAAGGCCCGGGACCTGTCTCAGAAGCCCTGGTCCACTGTGTCCACAATACGCACCTGCTAGGCCTGCCTCTCCTCTCTCCATCCTTACTTTAAACTCGGGTTCCCGCACAGAGCCGTGCCTGTGCCTGCACTCAGTGTTAGCGGTGGACTTGGGTCCTTTCTCACATCACACCAAGAGAGTACACTAACTGGAAACCACTCAGGAATTCCTCTGGGACACACCTAGGAGCTGCTCACCAACAGGCTGGATGTTACAGGCCCAGGTTGGGCTGCGAGCCTCCTTTCCATCCTTGGTGTCCCAGAACTAATGTCTTCTATACACTCTGTTAACTGTGGTCTCAGGAAAGCTGTTTACTAGCATAAAATAGTTGATCTTCATGCTACTAATTCTGCCACCAGCAAACATGGGTAGAAGAGAAGCTTCGGCTTCCTCCTTCTCCTCCCTCTCCCTCCATATGGCCCAACGGAGACAAGTCTTCCTTGTGTTTCATCTTACCCCTACATGTTAACATGACACAGGCAGACACAGTTCCTCATGAGGACCTCTAACGAGCCACTAACTTCTTTCTCTCTCTCTGATCAGCAAGTATTAGTGAAGACATGTCCTTAGTTAGCTTCAGCAATAAGGGATGTGGATGCTGATTCCTGCCAATTCTTCTAGATGCACATTCTGGTCTCTAGGGCTGGTTCTGTGGCTCCTTTAGTACAGACAGATTCCAGGCTGAGCAAATGAGTTCACCTCTAGCCTCCCTGGATTCCACAAATTCTTCAGGGTTCCCTTCTCTAAACATTCAGGAGCAGCCTCCCCAAGCATCACAGTTCAATCTTGGGCCCTGCTGATCCGGAGAGCTCCTAGGGACGGCTTTATATGAAAACCTCACATCAGCCTTTCATTTCTAAGCATTCAGTTTCTCAGGAGCTCTGATGTTGTTGTTATTTAGTTGAGAGGAGGTCAGAGTGTTTTGTTTTTGGCATTGCCCTGCGCTTCCATGCATAGTTGCCCTGATGATCAATACTCAACCCAAATTTTCATTTTCCCTCTTTACCGGGTCAAGCTTACCTTCTTTTCTCTATCTTACAAAGGCAAGTAAGCAGCCCCCGTGACTATAATTCCAAGCTGTTTTCAACACTAAAATACCCAGGTGAAGACATGGCTTAATACTGCAAGGATACCCTGTGATGTGTGTTCACCTCCTCCAGGTGTGACTGCCCCCACCCCCAATGCCATGCATACAGCCAGCCACAGCCATACCTCACATATTCTGGAAACTTCCTCATAATCACATGGGCTGGCCTTAACCCTCAGAGATTAGTCTGAAAGAGCCCTATAAAGTAGCACCTGGCTGGGTGTCACAGATCTAAGGAAAGTCAACAAGCTGTGTGTTCCCTCGTGCCTCTCCCTTCTTTGTGGGTGCTGTTCAGATTCAAGGAAACCCATGTGTAGAGGCAAATGCAGCTGTTCAGGTCCCCTCAGCCTCTAGCTGTGTTCCTCTTGAGCTATATGGAGCCTGGGAGTGAGCCCCTTCCATTTTTGAGACCCTCCAGAAACATTCCCTGAATTCCAACAATGCTGGGGTCAAAAAAGAAAATAGACTGTTGGAGACAAGAGGCCTCCCAGCCTACCACTGCCAAGAATATGGACTCCTTTCTACTCGCTGGGATTAGTTGGACTGGGTAGCCCTGAAAAGCTGACAATTGAAATATGATCTGAAATCTCGAAAATGAAAGCAATAGGCAGAACTTGCTGGGGATTCCGAGATGAAGAGATGCCCCAGAGGGAGGGGGTGCAGGCCTTGTGTGGATGTATGTAGGTAGTACTTCCACAGTATAGCTGGCACCCCAGAACCTCCAAGCACTGAGGTCCAGAAGATCAGACCTGGGTCTTTTCAAACCTGTGGCTGACTGGGATGGTACCAGTAACTAGTAACTCTCCCCTTTGATGCAAATTACACTGGGCTGAACCTTACTAGAGAAAGGGCAACAGAAAGCGATAGCCTCTAACTCAAGGGAGGTAATGTAAAGTAGAACTGAGAAGCTGAGCTGTCTGAGCTCTACCCGCTTCCCCTCCCTCCTCTGCTGTCCCTCACCCTCTTTTAAAGCCACCTCCTTCTTCCCTTCAGGACACTTTTGGGGAACAAGCAGCCACAAGTTCAGGACTCCCTGTCTCTGGGATCCGCTGCAGATGAGATGCGGCCAAAAGAGGTGTGCTTTTCCTTCGACAGCCTGGTTGCTGAGGATGGGAACAGAGAGGGATTTATTGTGAACCAGGGGAAGGGTAGGAAAATGGTTCCCAGCGAGCAATAAACAATTCAAAAATAATATCGCCT
The DNA here is from genome assembly GCF_000317375.1 of Microtus ochrogaster. Taxonomy (NCBI): domain Eukaryota; kingdom Metazoa; phylum Chordata; class Mammalia; order Rodentia; family Cricetidae; genus Microtus; species Microtus ochrogaster. Next base: position 7,078,668 of record NC_022019.1, read on the forward strand.
CAGCATGGGGAAATAGGGATGTGAGAAGAAAGGTGTCACAAAAAAACCCGCCAGAGAGCCTAAGGCACCGACAACAAACAATGTGAGGAAAGAGAAAACAGACGGCAGGGGCATCCCTTACATGATCTGGGAGACAAGCGCTTCCTGTATCTTCCGGGCAGACTGGTGCTCCAGCTGCACCCCTGCCAGCATCAGCCGCTGCACCCCTACCAGCACCAATTGCAACCTCAGAGCTACCACCAGCAGGTCTTTATCTATCTGGTACCAGAGCCTAGTGACACACCACCCAGGTCTCTCCCTGCTCTAGACCAGGTGGTTCTAAAGCTTTGTTCTGAGCATGGATCCCAGCCTTCCAGAACAATTTTCAACAACGCAACTCAAGATATGTCAGTGCATATGAGAAACAAGGCAAGTGGGTACACGCATGCATGGGGCATGAATGTGTGTGTATATGTGTGTGTGTGTGTGTACATACACCCATATGTGGGTTTGTGTGTGTGCATCTGTATGTGTGACTGCATCTGTATATGAATATGTGTGTAGTATGTATATACTTCTGTATATCCACGTTTTCATACAGATACACCTCTGTACCAGTAAGCTGTGTGTAAGGTACATGTCCCTGGTATACGCACAGCAAATAGTCCTTCCTCCTTATACACGCATCACATGTTCCAGTGTGATCTTTATGGAAGCCACAGGCACCTGCAAATGACTAGAACACTTGCCAAGCCACCAGCCCGGCCCCACAGCTCAGAGACAAATACCCATGTTAAAGTCATTTGCTCCAGACTGTGTCTCTAATGGAAAAGCCAAAAATGCCTTGAGGTGGGCAGCCTGGGTGGACCCAAGTCAGGAAATCTCATCAGATTGCTTCAAGGTTTCCTCGGCCTCCTCTCCAAACACTAACTGCGTCGCAGCCATATGAAAATCAAATCCACAGGGTTCCCGGGTCTGTTTTGAATTTTTATGTAATTGAAAAAAATGAAATAAATTCTTTAAAATTTGATTCTAATTTGCCCCTTGCTTTTTATGGATTTTGTAGCTAATCAACCATGATAGCACTTATTTCATTCTCCCCTTAAGTCTGTGGGATATATATGTCCCTTATTTGTGAATAAAGATGATTGATAGATATTTGGACTTGCAGTGACTGCTGCTATTTAAATTTGGGTTGTTTATTTACTTTTTTATCTAATATGAATGAGGAAAAAATAGGAACTATTTAGCCGGCCATCTGAAACACACTGGGAAATGCTCTGGAGATTTATGAAGAGGCTTAGACATAATTACAACATATTTTTGCTTCCATTTGTCTAGAATATTAGGAAATTTTTTTTCTGACCTGTTTGGAGAGCTTTAGAAGCCAAAATTAGATAGAAGAAAAGTGTTTTCTAGGGGCAAACCCACCAAGGAGGATGGCAAGAGCCTGTGGTCCACATGCGAGAGCGAAAGTACAAAATTTATCCACAACCCAGAGATTCAGCAGCCGCCCTTGCAGCTGCCCTTTCAACCGCGTTGACACAAACGAGAAAGGAAACGAAGCTTCTTAAGACACCATCGTGGCGACCGGCATGTCCTCCATGCCTGGTCTTCAACATCGGGCCACTCACTCACAACGTGTGAGCACAAACGCTGAATCGAATAAAGGAAATGACAGAGACTCACATATTTCACACCGGAACTCATACTGGTTTCTTCCTTTCTACCGCGAGGCTCAACACTCAGCTGAAAGCCGGCAGCTGCGGCAGACACAGTCCCACAATGCAATGCTATCTCGTCCCATCCTCATCACAGGCCAGGTAGTCTCCGTCCACTTCCTGCATTCTGTTCTCTCCACTTGTTCCCAGGTTCTTTTTTTTTTTTTTTTTTTCGGCTTTAGGAACAAATCTCGAAATTTTAGTGAGGCAAAACCTTAGGTCTTCAGTGTGTATAGCCAAGGCTGTACATGGACACGGCAACAGGTTTCTTTTTACCTCTTTCAGGCGACTCATTTTTCCATTCGCAACAAATAATTTATAGCTGGAAGTTAATGCCTGCTAGACCATGCTCATTGAAAACACGTGTGAATCCTGTTGTGGCTTCAGAAGCAATCAGAAGTCATTTTAGTTCCCATTTCAAAGACCAAAACAGTAGCTTGCATGTTTAATACATAACCAAATTGTTTCAAAACATCTGGAGGGCTATACCTTTCTGTGTTTATAGACAGATTCTTTCTTGAACAGCAAATAGGAAAATCTGACACGGTCTCTTTCCTACACATCCAGCACCCACCCTCACTGCACCAGGAGAGTTATTCAGCCGAAGTTACTCACTGCTTCCACATTATTCGGGCCCAGAGATGGAGCAGGAGTATGACGTCATTGCAGCTAGGACCTGTTCCTCCTGGGCTGCCTATGAACTTACTATCGCGTCTCATCTAGACACGTGATTCCCACCACAGTGAATTGTTTTTTAAATCATGCCAGAAATATTAACTCTGTTGAGGAAAGTGCTTTCCAGAGTAAAGAATGTGCAAGGATACATATTATGAATACATATTATATAATACCCTTGAGTCTCATAAAATCACGCATGGGGCATTAATATATGTGTGCAAACCCACTTACACGTTCACATCTATTTCCCTCAAGTTCAGCTCACAAGCAAGTCTTTCTTCAGACAACAAAAGAAGTGCATATATAACCAACCGCCACCATTGTTAGAAGATTCTTGGCTATTGTGAATATAATCATAAATCATTTCAAACTATTTCTGTCAAGTTAGTGCAATAAATATTGTTATGAGCACAGCATCTCCATAGCTGTTGCTACTCTACTGCTCTCTTCCCAGAACGATGAAGCTGAGCCCTGCAAGCCAAAGAGACTCCTTACATGTCCTAGCTGCTGACT
>NC_022019.1:7081908-7088105 GCF_000317375.1 Microtus ochrogaster
GTGACCAAGAAGACTCCTTACATGTCCTAGCTGCTGACTTGGTGACCAAGAAGACTCCTTACATGTCCTCGCTTCTAACAGCAATGGCTTGAGGCTGGGGCTGCCAACTTGCAGAGCTATGGCTCTTACTCCTGGTTTTCCCAAGTCGGACCCTTCCTGGTATTACATTCAGCCTGTCACCTCTTTGCCCATTGTTCTTTTGCATATGACTGCTTGAAGGCCAATTAGGACAAAGGTACAGGAGGGACCCCAACGCCATAAGACTCGGGAGGATGTTCATTGGTTCTATGCAAACTTCTTCAGACTTGGTATACTGGAGGTCTTGGATCTCCGTGAAAACTGAAGCATGACTATATTTGTCAAGTAGATTCACTAACTATGCTATTGTCACAATACTACACTGGTGCCACAGATCTGCAGTTCACCCTTGTGCTGCTGAGCTTCTTTGCTTACTGACTCACAGGACCACTGGAGCTGTGGCCCCAGTGGAAATAGTAACGACACTGTAAGCCAGACAAAGAGTGAGCTGTCTATGGAGTTTAGGATCTTGTCCTTACCCTTGGTTTACCAGGTAAACTGAAAGCCAGTGCTGAGGAGATGGCAGGCTGATGACATCAATCTGGCAGCAGCCTCACGGGTGCTCTACTACTGGCACTTCTGTTTCACTTGTGACATCAAAGCTTCTGGAGGTCAATCTGGCCAAGGTCACAGAGCTAGTCCTTAGAGCCAGGTCTCCTTCAACACCCACCAGGCCTTGGATCACACGCCTTCTTGCAGTTAAACAGAGAATAGACTGCCTTCATTAAATGCCATCTCTGTGATGTTTGGTCTGGTTTGGTTTGGTTTGGTTTGGTTTGGTCTGGTCTGGTTTGGCTTGTTTTGGTTTGGTCTGGTCTGATTTGGTCTAGTTTAGTCTGGTTTGATATGTTTTGGTCTGGTTTGGTTTGGTTTGGTCTGGTTTGGTTTGGTTTGGTCTGCCATGGTCTGGTTTGGTTTGATTTGATCTGATTTGGTGTGGTCTGGTCTGGTTTGGTTTGGTCTGATCTGGTTTTCTGTGTGTGGTAGGGATAGAACATGGGGCCTTGTGTGTGCTAGTATCAGACAAGCATTTTGTCACTGAACTGTACCAACAGCTTCAAAAGACTTTTGGTTTTGGTTTTGGTGTCTTGGCTTCTGGTTTAAGATATATGGCCTAGAGCTTCCTATGAGGATGGTCTTGAACTCTGTCCTTCTGCCTCTATTGGTGCAAGGATTTTAGGCAAGGGCTACTCCACTGAGCATAAGCCCTTCCTGCCTGCGTTCTCTGTGATCAGTTTTTGCTATGACTTATACCAGTCACCACACACTGAGACATGAGAGCAGTCACTGAGTGAGGGATGTGCTTTCTCAGAGGCTTCAAAATGCCAACAGCTGGAGCCATAGAGTTGGCTCATGGATAAGAGCTCACACTGCCCTTACTGAGGACCTGAGTTCAGTTCCCAGCACTCATAACTCCCTATCACACTAGCTCCAGGGGGTCCAATGCCCTCTTCTGGCCTCCAAAAACACCTACAATCACATGTACATATGTGATTGTACACCTACAATCATATGCAGACATGTACATACACAAAATTAAACATAGAATTAATCATAAACACTAAAATTAAAATATCAACAATTTAGAACAATTAGCCAAACCACATTCCTTTGCATGCTATAGTCAATCTCCTCCAGGCATCAAGCCTACTTTTGTGACTTCATCTCAGGCCCATCAACTCTTTGTACATCATTTTTATTACATTTACGTATGATCAATCAAAAATCAATTTGGAGCCAGGCGGTGGTGGCACACGCCTTTAATCCTAGCACTTGGGAGGCAGAGGCAGGCGGATCTCTGTGAGTTCGAGACTAGCCTGGTCTACAAGAGCTAGTTCCAGGACAGGCTCCAAAACCACAGAGAAACCCTGTCTCGAAAAACCAAAAAAAAAAAAAATCAATTTGGACAAAGATTCAGAAAAGTTCCTGATTCCCAATTCCAGAATAAGACACCAGCCTTGATGCAAACTAAGATTATAAATAACTGTCCTGCTTATTATGAAAATAACCAAAAATATACCAATGCAATTTTTCATCTACATTGACTTGCTGCCAATAATGTAAGGCCAAAGATAGTAGATAGTTGGACATTGCTCATTAAATGTCCCTCGTCTGTCTCCCGTGTCCCCTGCGTGTGTAGCTTGAAGGAGACCTAGCCTAGGAAGGTCTGTTAACATCCCCCTGATGAGAAAATAAAAACAAGGAATGAAGATTTAGAATTCCACATGTGGAATCCACCACAGATATGTCCCTCTGCCTGTACCAACTTTGCACACCAGAGCTTGATATAAACTGTATTTGGTAATTATAAACATAATTAGCACAGGCTGACAAAGAATGTGTTTGGGTTTGCCCAGGAAGCTCCTTTCCCTAACATTAAGAAAGTCTGGGAACTCAGGTTGGAAGGGGGGGGGTGTGAAGAAATGTTCCTGGAGAGTAGCTGGTTTACCATAAACAAGAACATGCAACATCTGGTCCCTATCCTAATCTTACAGCTGCCCTGACTAAGAGCTAAGAACTAAAAATAATATAGTTCATGTCAGAGCTTCAGCAGTCAGCATCTTGTGACTCAAAATCTCTAGAAAAAAATCAGCAGAATAACAGAAGAATGAGTATGAGCAAATTCAAGAACACATAAAAAAGATCACTCATTATGATCAAGTTGGCTTCATTCCAGGAATGCAAGGATGGTTCAACATATACAAATCAATACATCGCTCATAAGGACTCAAGGACAGAGATCTCACAGTCATCTCAATAGATGCAGAAAAGGCTCTTAACAAAACCTAACACCTCTTCTGTAGATCACTTTTGGTAAGTTGGCCATTTTTTTTACTATGTTAATCCTACTGAACAATGAATATAGAAGATATTCTGATATCTTAAATTTCTTTCTTCAAACACTTGAAATTCTTGTTATACAGGTCTTTCACTTGCTTGGTTAGAGTTACACCAATACATTTTGTATTATTTGAAAAAAAAAACATGAAGAAGCTAAATATGTAAGGGATATATCTCAACAAACTATATGCAACAATTCTGTTGACATTACACTAAGTCAGAAAAAAAATCTCAAAGCATTTTCACCCAAATAAGGAATAACACAAGGGTGTTCTACTTTCTCCTCCCTTATCCAGTATTGAATGAGAAGTGGTTGAAATCATAGCCAGAACCATCAGGCATAGGAAGGAAATAAATGGATACAAACTGAAAAGGAAACAGTCAAAGCATCCTTATTTGTGATTATATGATTCTATAAGTAAGATGCCCTAAAGACTCCACCATAAAACTCTAGTATCCCATCAATACTTTTAACAAAGTAACAGGATACAAAATCAACATTCAAATATTGGTATCTCCAATGCTTCACAATGGCCATTCACACTGTACAGATATTTACTGAGCTATGCAGTGTTTGGGAGAGGGCATGTGTTTGAGTTCCTTAAACTATCTGTGTGACGTTTGCGTTTGTGAGTTAATTCGAATAAAGTGATTTTAAAAATCAATAACCTTCCTATCCACCGATGATAAATGTGCTGAGAAGTAAATCAGAAGAGCACTCCAGTTCACAACACCTTCATGTTTAAAAAGTTAAAGAGAAGACCTTGTAATAAACCTAACCAAGGAAGTGAAAGACTTCCATGATGAAAACACTAGAGAAAAAAGTAGATTATACTCCATAAGATGGAAGAATTGCCCATAATCATAAATCGGCAGAATTTAAAACATAGTGAAAAATGTTTATATTACAAAAAGTAATCCTCAAATTAAATACAAGATCCTTCAAAATTCCAAAGCATTCTTCACAGAGGCAGAAAAACAACCTTAAAATTTATATGGAGGCACTAAAGCAGGCCTGATCAGAATAACAATGCCTTATTTCAAGTTATATTACCGACCCATAGTAACCAAAACATCATGGTAGTGACACAGAACTAGAAACCTACATAGATCAGTGGGACATAAGAGAAGACCCATATTCAAACACACGCAACCACAACCACCAGATTTTCTATAAAGACAACAAAACTAAAATTAGAGGAATGCCCAAGTCTGTTTTCTGTTGCCCTGGTAGACACCATAACCAAAAGCAAATTGGTAAGGAATGGGTTTATTTCTGCTTGGAGTTTACATTCCATTCTGAAGAGAGGTCAAGAAACTCAAGAAAGAAACCTACAGGCAGATTGAAGCAGAGGCCATAGAGGGATGATGTTCACTTGCTTGCTCCCCATGGCTTGCTCAGCCTGCTTTTATAAAACCCAAGAGCAACTGCCCAGGGCTACCATTGCTCACAGTGAGCTGGGCCATCCCACACCAATCATTAATAATGAAAATGCCCACAGACTTGCTTATAGGCTAAATTGATGAGGCATATTCTCAACTTAAGTACCCTCTTCCCAGATGACCCTGGTGGTATGGAATGTCCTTCTGTCTGTGTGTTGCTTTTATTGGTTAATGAATAAAGCTGTTTTGGCCAGTGGCTTAGCAGAATAGGGCAAGGTGGGAGTTCCAAGCAGATAGAAGAGGAAAGAGTAGGCAGAGTCAAAGAGAAGCTGTGTAGCTGCCATGGAAGACAGATGCCTCTCCTGGAGCCCCCTGAAACTTTGCTGGTAGGCCACAACCTCACAGTGATGCACAGATTAATGGAAATGGGTTAGTTTAGATACAACAGCTCCCGCACAGCAAAAGGAGCCATTCAGGGAAGAGACAATCTATGTAATAAGAAAAACAAAAACACTAACTGCATATCTGACAGGAGAGTAATATCTAGACGATATGAAGAATTCAAGAAACTAAACTAAGAAATCAGATAACATATCAGAATATACATATAGTCTAATAAACAAACAGATATATCTCAATAAAAGAAGCACCAAGGTCCAACAAACATGAAAAACTGGTTCCCATCACAAGCCACTGGAGAAATGCAAATTAAAGCTACATTGAGAGTCCACCCTAACCTAGTTAAGGATGTCATTAAGAAAACAAATCACAAATTCTGGGGAGGGTGGGGGAGGAGAACCTTACACACTGTTGGCAGGAATGTAGACCAGGGGTGGGGGGAGGGGAACCTTACACACTGCTGACTCAAATGTAGACCGGGGTGGGAGAAGGGGACCATTTACAGTAGCTAAATCGTGACATTAACCTAGCTGTGCAGAGGAATGGATAAAGAAAACATGGTGTGTATGAACAGTTGCTTTATTCAGCCTTAAAGAAAATGGAGTTAAATCCCTTGAGGAGAAGTATGCACTGAAGTATCTCATATAAGTGAGTTTAGTCTCGGAACAACAAATACTCCATGTTTTCTTCTCTTTTGTGACTCTTAGATTTTATATAGATACAAAAACAGCACACATAGATGACATGAAGGTAGAGGTCCAGAGAATGAAGGGATGAAGAGGACTGAAGGAAGGTGAGGGGTAAAAACAAGGGGAGGGCAGGAGCTGTAGATCAGGACGCAATGTGTCAGAAGGAAATGTATCCAACATGAAGTATCCTTATGGATCCCCGTACTCCGTGAAATAAATAAATGCCAAGACAACAGGAGCTTCTGCTCTCTCAAGCTCAGCGTAGGTAGGTGAGATCACCCGGTGTCTCTGGGCTCTTCTCCATTCCTTAGCGCATCCTGCTTGCACCTGTTTTCTGGCCTCAAAACACTTCCAGTACCTCCATCGCATGGAGTAGTTAATCCTCACACTTCTGAGCTGTCAACGGCAATCGACATGTGCTTTCTGCCTCCCTTTTTGTCTTCCTCCAATCTTATGTCTACAGTCGATGCCACTGTGACCCCAAGCCTCGCACAGCTAAATGAATCTCTCTTTGTCTCTGTCTCTCTCTCCCTCTCCTTCTTTTCTCCTCTTCCTCTTTCTTCTACTGTCCCTCTCTCCTCACCCCTCTCAACCCCCACAAACAAACACAGCATCAGAAACTGTATGTCATCTGGAGTGTAGTTCTGTGTGAGAGTACACTCATGAGGTTCTGTCCCTGGGAACACACATACACAGAGAGAACGGAAGAAGGGGAAAGAGGGTGAGTGAGAGGGAAAAAATGAGAGGGGGAGGGAGGGAGGGAGAGAGAGATAGAGAGAGACAGAGAGGAAGGAAGAGAGAGAGAGA
>NC_022019.1:7088383-7109444 GCF_000317375.1 Microtus ochrogaster
GAGTGCAATCCCATTACCTGCCACAGAATCTGAGTCTGGCACAACAAAATGCATAAGAACACTATGATCAGTGCAAGCACCTGTGTGTGTGATCATGCTTGTGAATGTGCACGCACACATAAGTGCACACACGCACGCAGATGAAGCGCACAGGGCAACCTCGATGTTGCTGCTCAGGGGCCATCTATCTTGTTTTTGAGACAGGGTCTCTCACTGGCATGGGACTTGCTTGCCAAGGGGACTAGGCCACTAGCCAGCAAACTCCAGGGATCCACTTGACTCAGTCCCTCCAACACATGGACTAATTAGGTCCAGGTTCTTTGCATAGGTTCTAGGGTTCGAATCCAGGTCCTCGTGTTTGCACAGCAACCATTTCACTGACAGAACAATCACTCACTCCAGGCCCAGGATCAGGGTTTTGTTTTGTACGAGCCTTAAGTGGATTATCCAATAGCTATGCTGATAGTTTTTATCTGCCTTCTGTTTCTTATGATGGTAGAAAGAACAGGGATTTTAAATTTCACAACGTGTATGACCTCATAGCTCTGGGCAGTGTTAGAGTATTTAGCTAATTTTCCTCTATTTCTCTGAAATCTGAAAACTACTACAAATGCACGGGCTATTTCAGAGGATTTCACGGGCTTGACTGACCATTTTCAGCTCACAAATCTCCACTGAACCTCTTCACTTTTTCCCTTGCCTAGAAACACGTCTGCTCTTTTTATTCTTGATTTACAAGCCAAATTTGGCAAGCAGTTCACTTACATATGCTGATTCAGGCTTATTGAAGGCAGGTGCACACTTTAATATATGTGGGTACAGGGACCCCCTTCCAACCAATAAAAGAGCACTGGGCATGTTCTCATGTGGAGTATCTGCCCGCTTTTATTCATAAACCTGAAAATCTGGGGCATTTGTATTGCCTTCACATATTACCGCGAACAAATTAGGATAGGCAGAAATAATGTCTGAGCCCTACAATGGTACCATATTAAAGAAATTTGAGCCAGACTCTGCCAGAAAGGGATCCCAGAGCTGAGGGCTGTGCTGTCTTGATGCTTTTGTATTACTGCTATGTAAACACAGTCACGCTGCTCCACGGGGACAGGTAAAGGCAATACCACATTCCCATCAAAGCAAGACGTGCGCACAGCCCTTCGCTTGTACGAGAAAACGAAGCCACTCCAACAGATGCATCATTGTTTGTGTTAGACAGAGCTATGAGCGAGCGGAGATGAGAAGACCTCATTTAGTGACCTCCACAGTGCCTGCGTCATCGCGGTGACTGATCCTGGATATAGTCCGACACAGCTCTCGGGTGTAACACAGCCGCAGGTGACAGTATCTGATATTCACAAGTCAGCACAGTGAGGACCTTGTAAGAGTAGGTCCGCTCTGTCCCTGGGGCAGCCCAGTGAAGGAGAAGACAAGGACGAGGTGGATGCCCTCTGTCTGTGCTTCAACTACAATGTGTGCAAGCTCTGTGTCTATGAGGGAAATTGTCTGATAGTTAATACCCAAGGTAGAGCGTATGGACCCTTGCAAGCCGAATACAAGGCACACAACTACAGTGAACACCATAGCTATCAAACATGTTATAGGGCTGAGCAGTAGTGGTGCACGACTTTAATCCCAGCACTCAGGAGGGAGAGACAGGTGGATCTCTGTGAGTTTGAGGTCAGCCTGGTCTACAAGGGCTAGTTCCAGGACAGACCCCAAAGCTACAGAGAAGCCCTGTCTCGAAAAACAAAACAAAACAAACATGTTATAGGGATGGAGAGATAGCTCAGTGGTTAAGAGCACTTGTTGATCTTGCAAAGGACCTGGGTTTGATTCCTGTCCCCCATATGATGGTACACAACCATCCATAAACCCAGTTCCAGGGGATCCAAAAGATATGCATATGATGCACATACAGGCAAAACATTCATACAATAAGGTAAAATAAATCTAAAGTGTTCTTAACATGTGTTATACATGACTGTAAAAAAAAAACTGACTGAGCCAATTGCTATAAAGTATAGGATCAAAAAGTAGATCCTGAGAGGAAGGTAAAAAGCAAGGTCCTCTTCCTCAGGCAAGCAGGTACACCCAAGAGTCCATGGAGCAGTGGTGCCAAACAGAACCCCAGTTGCTTTGACCACAGCCTTGTTCTCTGTGTTGTTTGGTTCACCAGTTTCGCGGCCTGGCAGAGCTCATGAGTGAATGCCTGTGGCATGCCTTCCTCATCCATACCATCTGTGAACAGAATCATGCAGCAGAAAGGTCAAGGCTGGAACCTTGTGATCATGAGAGTGAGCCTGGAGTGGGATGGAGGGACCATAGGTCTCAGGCAGTCATGGATGGGAGTCTTCACTGAAACTGACTATAAGCTCCATTTCTGAGACTTAATTCTTTGTCTTAAACTTCCAATTTGATGCTGTAAGAAAAATCCAACCAGCAGTCCCAGATTCAACAATAGAGTCCTGACCCCATTGCTTCTTCCAAAACTACAACCCATCTTCTCCCTTGGAAAGAATCACCACCATCCGCTCTGTAAGGAGATCCCCACTTACTTTGGTCTCCCCCACACTCTCCTTGCACAGAGTTACCTCTTAGATGACTGAAGGATGAAAGTGTTACACACGTCACCTCAGCAGCCTTAGCAGGGACCCTCGCAAGTGGGCACTGCTGCCAGCGGAGTTGGAACCTGACCCGTGTTATAAACATGACTAAGCCGTGTCACTACAGTTCAGCACATCGCTGTGTTTCCAGTCTGGGAGAGATGGGATGCAGGCAGGGGGATGCTCAGCGGGATAAGAGTACTCCCTGCCCTTCAACAGGACCGTGGTCTGTTCCCAGCACCCATGATGGGTAGCTCACGGTCCCCTGTAACTCCAGCTCCAGGGGATTCAACACCTTCTGGCCTCCACAGGTACCACACTCATGTACACACACCCACACAGAGACAGATACACACACACACAGAGACACAGACAGATACACACACACACAGAGACACAGACAGATACACACACAGACAGATACACACACACACACAGATACAAATAGTTAAAACGTAAATCTTGTTTTGTTAAGTCTGAGAAAGGGAGGATGCCCCCCTATGGCTGGCCATCAGTCAGATGATGTTCCTAAAACTGCAGTGGTCATCTTTAAGCAAACCTAAAAACTCATGTTTGCAAAAATATACTTTCTTTCCCTCTTTTTCTCCTAGACCAAGATCATGGCAGCTTCATCTATATTTGATCTTTCTTAAGTTCCCTTTCTTTTGATGCTTCTGTATTCTACTTCCCCCAAGAGGAAGAAAAAAAAAACATAGATTTTTTTTAATTTGCCAACCATTTATCCAATCCAGGATTCATTTCTAAAATTGTCTAACAGTCATATAAAGAAAATAATAAAAATGGGGAAAGACACATGAAAAACCTTTCCCCAGGTAGATTAGGAATGCTTACTAAGCAGGTCACAGGGCAGTCAGCACCAGTCAGTAGGAAAATCGAATCAAAACTGCGTGACGTCATTCCTCACACATAAGAAACCTGATGGGACCGAGACCTGACATACATGAAGCAGGTGGAACTTGTTTGCACCACTGCGGGACCCGGATGGGCCAACTAACCGGAGATCTCCATGACCTGTGGGGTCTGGTTCTACTGTTCCAATCGCTCTGGGAACTTCCGAAACTGTTCCTGCTTCAGCACGACACAGAAGTAGATTTATCTCAAGATGAAGTGAGCGTTATTTGTAATTGTAAGCGTACTGCTGCAGCATCAGGCGTGTCCTCACCCTAGGAGACTTGCCTGGGTCTGAAGACCTGACGTCTGCCTTTGCCTCTGGAACCACACTGACCTGGTAGACCTTTCATGGTGCTTCTAAAACAGTGGTTCCCTCGCACCCCTGCCCTAGCCCTGTGTGCCGGAATGGCTCAGAATGGCTCGGGTTCAGCAAGGCTTCATCCTCCCCTCCCCCTCAAAGCCACAATCCACCCTTTCATGCACTATCACTTATCTGCGGGATCTAAAATTCAGCTTTGTTCCTCAAAAGGTGGTGAGTGTGGTGTCATCGGTGTCCTTTTGTTGGGACCTATCACTTCGCATCACTTCATTTCCGTGAGAGAAAGACGGGATATTAAATTCCCTTGCTCGGGGCTGATCATCTCCCAGAGCAAGCCCAACATGGGGCTGCTGTTCACAGGCGGCTTTGTTTCTTCTATAAGAGAGGTTTGACCGGGAGGTGCACGAAAGTCTGAACAGATCCTCGGTCAGCGGAGCAGCCTGAAGTGCCTCTGAGGAGCCCTCCATGTGAGCTACCTCATGAGTCACAGGTGCACAGCCTTCCGATGGCTTTAGATCAAGCAGCTTAGGTAAGACAAAGGTCATTTCAGTTCAAGACACCAATACCCACCTCAGCCCAGATGTCCCCCATAGGACATGTTTCCGAGGCTGTCTGCATGTTGTGACTGGATAGTTTCACAGGAAGGTTTGCCATGATCGAGCTTCCTCTGGGTTGATCGGACTTGGCATCTGTAACCACTGCTGTTCTCAATGCTGTGACCAAACACTTGATAGAGCGACTGACGGAAGGAAGGGTTCGTTTTAGATTTGAATTCTGGGGACCCAGTCCATTGTGGCCAGGAAGGCCTAGTGGCAGGGACCAGACACAGTGTAGCATTGCATCCACAGCCACGAAGCAGAAAGAAATGGATGCTCGCACCCAACTCACTTTCTCCTGTTTATTCAGACCAGGACCCCAGAGCATAGACTCTCACTGTCCACATTTAGGGTGTTTTTTTTTTCCTTCTCAAATAACCTACTATAGAAAAATCCTTCTAAGACATACCCAAAAATTTATTGCCATGGTGATTCTAAACCCCATCAAGCTGACAGTTGTGATGTAGCACCACAATTAGTGACTCGTAGAGCATCAGAAGTCAAGACTCCGTCACAATTCAGGTTGCCAGAGCCAGTAACAAAGCCAGGACACGGCACACCCTCAACAGCAGGACCGCTCCCATCACACACCACTGCCCAGGGTCCCCTAGAACCCCAAAGCTCTGAGGAGGAGCTGCATATCATGGCAGGGGCATCTTAAACACGCCTGGCATCACTGAAGTTCAGCCCGTTCAAACAAGATAAGACTAACAAGCAACACAAGACTCCAGGGGAGGTAAGACTGAGAATTTGCAGGGAATTTAGGTTAAGCCTATAGCAAAACAGAGCCATGCAGGTAGGGGGGCAGGGAGGCCTCCCCAGCTACTTCTCTAACCACTGCATCTTCCTATGACACCTGCCTATGTGTGTGGCTTGTTCGCAAATACGCAAATACAATGTCAGCATATCATATGTGCTTTTCCGCACATCTTCCCAAGGCTACGTTTCAAGCAAGCTGGTGGTAAGGCGACTTTCCATTAGGAAGAAAGAAAGCTCTGACTTGCTCTTAACGTTGTAGCAACCAGATAAAGCTCGGCTCTCAAGAATTGCCACAAGCCTACCAGGTGCTCAGAGCCACCCCAGGGTGTTCAAGGATCTGGACTGGAAAGAGAGGGCAGGCTGGAATGGTGTTGGGAAAGGAGCCCAGCCGTTGTGTGGGGCATCACAGTTGGGTACACTGGCTGGCTCCTTCAACCAACGCATATCTGAAGATACGGTGCAAACAGCGGGCACCCTGAAAGAAGGATTTGGGATCGATGGGCACACAACACTGCTGGGTGCCAAACTAGGGCAAGGTCTTCAGGGCACCAACAGGACTTGTCTCTGTCCTGTCCCCAGAGAGGAGGAAGGCCATCAGGTTAGGGAGCTTTTGCCCCCTGAGTTCATCTTATTTTGTGCACAGAAGAAATATAACTTTAATTTTTCCCTACATCAGGGTCCCACTTTACCCCTGGTGACCAAGTGGGCTTAGGAGTTAATGACAGTCGAGGTGCATTTTCTATGGAAGCCATGGAGGGAGGAGACGCCTGGGTATCACAAGAAGCTCAGGATTCTCAAGCACTCCTAACACGACATAGATAAAGTAAAATGACTGGTAGCTGTGGATTGTCATGTAAAACCTAAACCATCCCAACAGGGAAAGGAAAGAGATGGAGGGGAATCGAGTGGAGAGGAGAGGGGAGGGGAGGGGAAGCTCAGCTCTCATGAATCGCCAGAAAACAAGAATAGGCAAGAATTCACCATCCAAGACACTAAATGAGACAAGAAAACTCAGAAGAGACCTTAGGAAAGTGTAGTGGGTATAGTGTCAACCCATCCCCTGGGGGAAAACCAAGAGCCTCTGACCTCCAAATTCCCTAAGTATTGGCCCTGTCCCTTAACTCAACAGAGAGAAGTGTCCTACCGCCCACCACTTTAGTCACCGCTGTCTTTAGAACAGGGTCAGTCCTTCTTGTGCAGCCCTAGAGGAAGGCACCAAACAAAGACTGTCTCCCAGGAGTGACACAAAACCTCAAAGCTAACAGGAAATGACGAATGAGTCACATCTTACCAAGAAAGGTCGCCTCAAACACATTCGGCGCCAGGTTCAAGGGTAAATGGACGGAGCAAAGGCTGTTGTGAAAAGGGTTCAAGAAAGCACCTGAGCTGCTGGAGCCCAAACGAGGGGCAGGTGCCAGGAGGAGAGGGGGAGGCCCATCCGTACTGTCTTAGCAGGAGCAAAACTTCAACTGACGAAATAACAGAGCCTGCATAGAGGGAACCAAATACGCCTGGACTTTGGAAGTGCACGGAACGGCTCATTTTAGATCAAAGCGTTTAAAGATAAACACACTGTAGGGAAGGACCAGGGCACGAGATGAGGGGGAGGTTGAAAGCTGTCCTCCACCTCTCTCCCAGCCATCCCTCCCAGGAGCCCTCTGCTCGGCTCATACCACAGTAATCAGTAAAGCCCTTGCCCTACAGGGAGGATGGGGGAGCCTGGCAGCAGAGATGCTGTCTGCTCTGTTTTTGCTTCTCCTCCAGATAGAACTGCCGAAGACCTCTCGTGAGGTCCCTGTGTGTCCTCAAGATGACCACACACACTCCCGTTTCACGGGAGACTCGGGGTCTGAGTGCTGGCAGGGTTTGCCCACGACCGCACACCTAGCAATTAAGAGAACTGAAGCCAAGGGCAGTTTTGGCTGATTCTAAAAACCACACTTAGAAATGACACCTTTCAAGCAATTCGTCACTGATTACTTAATAAGCTCGTGCAAGATGTTGGTAAATGTCGAACAGTCACAGGACATAAAGGGAGCCTGGTGTCTGATGTCTGCCACCCCACCACCTGGGAGGTGGGGGAAGGGGGATAAGGCTCTCCAAGCCACCTTAGCTACATTTGAAGCCAGCCTGAGCCACATGAGACCTTGTCTCAAAACACAAAATAAATGATAGATAGATAGATAGATAGATAGATAGATAGATAGATAGATAGATAGATAGATAGATAGAAAAATTCAGGCTTGAGAGATGGCTTGGTGGATAAGAACTTTGCTGTGCAAGCATAAAGAGCTATGTTCAGATCACCAGAATCTACATAAAAAGCTATGTGTGGCCCCACATGCCTATAACATGTGCTGGCGGTATGCCGGCAACAAAAAAAATCCACCTCCAGCCTATGCAGAAACAGTGAGACACCCCACGTCGAGAGAACAAGGCAGAGAGTGACAGAGGGACACCAGATGTCCTCCTCTGGGCTCTGAGTGCACCTGCACCCGCACTCACTTAAAAAATGCCCACAAGCACCCCTGGGTTGGCCAGTTGATGTCAATATGATACAAGCAAAGTCTTTGGAGAGAGGGAACCGCGACTGAGAAAATGCCTCCCTAAGATGAGGCTACAGACAAGCCTGAGGGACGTTTTCTTACTTAGTGATTGATGAGGGAGAGCCTGGTTCATTCAGGGTCGCTCCTGAGCTGGCGGTCCTGAGTCCTAGAAGGAAGCAGGTTGAGCAAGCCATGGTGAACTAGCAGGTAAGAAGAACCCTCCCACGGCCTCTGCATTAGCTCCTCCCTCCAGGTTCCTGCCCTGTTTGAGTTCCTGCCCTGACTTCCTTCCATGAGGAACAGTGAAGTGGATGTGTAAGACAAATAAGCCCTCTCCTCCCTGCCTTGCTCTCTGGTCATGGTGTCTCACTGCAGTAATAGAAACCCTGAGGAAGACAACATTAAAATTATTTTTCATGTAAAGAAACAACAAAAATAAGTCCAAGCTAGCATTTCTCAAAGTAGGACCTGGGGACTTCCTCTGGTCCCTAAACCTCTTTCGGAGAGGTCTCTGGGGTTTAAATCATCTCCATTTGTTTCTTCCACTCTTGCTTCCTCTCCATCCTACAGCTGAGTCTCCTCAGGGCTGCATGGACCACAACCATCTTCCTGCTGATTGAGGGCTCCAAGCATGCGCTTTAAATTTGCTCAATTTCATCTTCTCCAACAGTAAACACTGGCACATTCAACTCATATAAATGATGTTTAAGAACACCGTGGACTCCTGAGATGGGAAAAGTGAGGATTGACCACTGAAATCAACTGGATCAGAACCTGATGTTCAGACTTGTGGAGAGGTTTTCTACGCCCACCTTTTATTATTAAATGATCACAAGAAAATGAAGGAGGTGTGGTACCATCCATAAAACAGACGGGCGCTGCACTTTTCATAAGGAATTTATATTGTACACTTGAAATCTGGAGGCTTCTCAAGAATGCATCATGAAACCACCCACAGTAAACTGTCTCTCGGGATGCAGAATTGATAACGCAGGAGCCGCCCCTCATTTGAAGTTGGTTACTGCAAACACGAGATTTTTTTGGAAGCATCGTTTATTATTAGAAGTAATATCATCCTCCTCATCATTATCATTATTATTTTGAAATCTTATCAGCAAGTTATAAGACGTATTCATGGCCTCCAGATGTCCCATAACTTATAATTTGCCACTGTTTTCACTGTACAATGGTTATGTGGTCTCGGTGCCGTGCCACAGGCCTGGGAGGAGCACACAATTTGATTTGCCTGGGGTTTTAGCTAAAGGGGTTTAGCTGCTTGTCTTAGCTATTTGATTGACACGTAGCTGTTTGGTGTTGCTTTAAAGCCCTGCTTTGATGGGTTATTCAATCAACAAAATAAACAGTTAAGTGAAAACTCATCATTTGATTTATAACCAGGAACCATGGAAACCGAGATAAACAACAAGCCTCGGCAAAATTAAGAATTCTCTTGATCCCGGGGTGTTAAAATTATAAAGATGGCATACCTGTACAGCTTGATGAAACGGGCCTGCCCCAGTCACCGACTTCTGAAAGACAGTGTCGTCCTCTGAAGAACAGATGTAAATTCCTGTTGTCAGCAGCATATGCTGGAGCTGGAAAATTCTGGAAACAGTTGGAAAAGGAAAACAATGAACTAAAAAAAAAAACCAATTCTCTCATAGTGCAGATTCTCAGAGACCTTCAGTAGAGGTAGCTGATTTTGACTAACCCAAGCTAGAACAGAGTGTGCTTGGACACAACAGGGGCAAAAGACACTGAAAAACCAAGAATGTTTCAGATCTTCTACAATGTCCTTGCAAAGTTGTGTTGTTTTCTTTCAGGAACTGTATAAGATATAATTCTTGGGAAAGACACCACCAAACATCCCCCACACATACGCACAAATAACCTGTGCCACCCCTGCTCCACCCACCCCCCACATGAGCGCCTTGTGTTTCCATGAGGAAAGACTACCCCTAAAATAACATGCTTGGGGCTGAGGAGATGATACAGTGGGCAAGAGCACTAGTGAGCACAGCGTGGAGATCTGAGTTCAGATCCTCAGCACCTCATAAACACTGGGGTGGGGGAGGGGCAGGAGGGCCCATAACTCCAGTGTTGGGGAGTGGAGGCAGAAGCAGAGGTTTCCTGGGACCCGCTGGCCAACAAGCTAGCCCCTAAATGACAAGCTCCAGGTTCGTTAAGAGATCCTGTCAGGAAGAATAAGGAAGAGATCGATGGAGCTGGATACTCAGCTTCTTTCTATGGGCTCCATGCAAGCAAACACATAGGTGCACACTCGTGTGCACACACTGCACACCACACACACACGTGTTCCCACCATATACACATGTGCACCCACCACACACATGTGTACCTACCATACACACCACACGTGTGTACACACATGTGAACCTACCACACACAGCACACACATGTGCACATGCCACACATACACACATGTGTACACACACCACACATATGTGTACATACCACACACACGTGCACCTACACACACACACGTATATACACACACACACACATAGTTACAAACCTGTTTTTCCTTCTCCCCTCAATCTTTCCCATGGGAAAGAATGACTAAGGTCTAAGCCATAGAGCTATAGAAAACAGGTCACACGTTCTGTCCCCTCTTCTCAGCTCAGCACACTTGTCTCTTGGATGGGGCATCATCGTGTGTGAGGGTTTTGCTCCTCTCTCTCAGTCTGGGCCTGGGGTTTGGGGGCTGAATCTGACTCAGAATGAAATATGTCCAACACCCTCAGCAGCAGAGCTGACCCTTCCACAACTGAGCCAAGCTCCAGTCAGGAAGAAGAGTGTATCTGTAGACACTCCAGTCTGGGATCCTTACACACTAGCAGGGGATGTCACTTGAAAGACACACAATACACACAGAGACAGCAACAGTGAGGGGCAGTTTAGAGCTTCGGCTGCAAAGCCGAGGCTGGGGTGGGACTCTGACCTTTACAATGCGTTGGAACTAATGGTATTTCTTAACAGGCTGGAGCTCAGCAAATACTGGTCACTTGGGGCATTAACTACAAGAACAGCAAATTGGAACCTTTGAAAACTGCTTGGGGGCATTGGCACAGGCTGTAGTAAGCCAAGGCAGCTGAAACATGGGTTTTCTTGTGGGAGAAAAAGATTCTTTCTCTGCAGAGGGCTTTCAACATCAGGCTAAGGAACAATATGCCTGCGCTGTTTCTCGGGTAGGCCCACAGGGTGGGAGGCTAGGACCTGAACCCTTCAAAGTATAGACTTTTGATGGAGGGGGCTTGGCTCAGCCAGAAAACGCCTTCCACATGAGCATGAGGACGTGAGTTCAGATCCCTGGTGCCCATGGTGAAAAGCTGGACGTGGTAGACATCTGTAACCACAACCCTGAGGAGATGCAAACTGGCACACACCTCTAAAGCTTGCTGGCGAGCCAGCCTAGCCAATTAGTGAACCCCGTGTTCAGCGAGAGACCCCACTGAAATCAACCAACAAACTAATCAATAAATAAGAGAAGTTGTTGAAAACATCTGACCTCAAGAACCTCTGGCTTCTCATATGTACCTGCATGTATATGTGTGGCGTACCCATGAACGTGAACATACATACATGCAGAGCAAATACATAATTAAAATCAAAATGTCGACTTTGAGATTTGTGCCACAGGGATCTGTGCGACATTTGGCTCTAACTTGTTTTAGAGGCCTGTGCTTCCTTGCCCAGGTTCTGAACTCAGGACCTTTTGAAAGTCATTTCACCCTCATTCCTTGTTACTGTAGGCTAGCACAGTTTTCAGAAATTATATGAGGATCTGACTTTAGATTTCCACAAAAAAAAAAAAAAGAACTTGGGCTTCATCTACCATGGGATTATACATGTTTATTTAAAAGGACTGAAAATACCACCTCTTTGGTCCACTAAAGGGTCCCAAGTTGGTAGGATTCTACCTTGTCTCAGTCAGTTCTCTCCCTCGGGAAACTCCTGGGAAATGGTGGGTTTAGAAAAGGAAGATAGACAGTGATTGTGAGCAAAAGGGGGGGAAAGGAAAGAAAATAACTTGATGAAATGACTGCAAGCTCAAATGTGTTTTTAAGCCTGCAATGTTCTGCATCTAGAAGTTCTGTTTGGCTGGATGGTAGTCAAAGAGAAACAAGGGTGGGCTTGAAAAGACAGCTTCAACTTCAATATGGATCAGGCTGTTTTCACAGTGAAATCAAACTAGAGAGAGGCAGAGGAGGCGTGGAAAGAAATGCTGGAATTGTTCAAAGCCGGCCTGAGACTGGAGAGAGAGGAGAAAATCGCACCTATAGGGCAGATGACAAAGGCAGACACAGGACTCACCATGTGAGAGGAGGTACGAGAGGAGAGGACCCGATTTTAATTGTTCCATTTGAAGATATACATGGAGACCAAAGTGAGCAAGATGAAACCCGCTCTCTGCAAGGGACTTTGTGATTTCCTCATAGCAGCCAGGAAGCTGGAAATTGGCCAGAGTCCTCCTAAGCTTCATGCTGTCAACAGGCCTATGAGGACACCATCTCCTGAAAACAGCTTCACATGGTCAAAGGGGCTCTGGTGGGGGTCAATGAGGTGGAGAACTACCTACCATCCCTGAAAACAGTTCAGAGATGTACTCTGGCAATGTGGAGCCTGAGAAGTACTTTGCTCAAGCACCTAGAGGTAGTGTAGTAGATGACAGCCGAAAACTGCGCTAAGGCCTGTCCGCAAGGAGGAAGCTCAAGCTGAACAGTGCAGTAATGACCACAGAACACACCAGTCATTAGTCTGCCTATGCAGATGTAGTCCAGGAAGAAGGTGCCCAGTGACACTGTGACCATCTCAGCTCGTGTAAATGCACTAACACTGCTGCACCTAACTGCTTTTCAGCATTAAGAAATGCATGACCGTAAGATGAGGCCGCTGAAGTCACGTGGGCATCTGTGTGCCTCCTGAAATGATAACACACAACTGACAGCATTTGTGACTTTGACACTTTGGTTTTCAAACCCACACAGCAATATGCAACAATGCCTTGGTCCCACTCAAGATGTAGAGTTTGAACCAAAACTGCAGGAGCGTCAGAAGGCTGCGAGGTCTGTGAATGCATGGCCCAGGTTTCTCCCATAAGGGCTGAGAGTCTCCTGCGATCAGCCTAAGCTCTAGGAGCAGAACTCCAAGATCATAAAACTCCAGACTATAACGTGTGCTTGGGGTTTGGACCAACCTAACCTATCAACATGGTCTGGAACTTCCACGGGCAATAAATAGCATAAAGATTAGTCCTGGTCCTGGAACTGCGCATGAAAACAGTGATAAAACTATGTGGTAGGAAGCAGTTGTTGACCTTAGTGAACGGGACTGAAGAGCTGTCGTCAAACACGGCCGGGCGCGCAGCTCACAACTACAGACACGCAGAAATGTGCCCCAGCAGCACAGTGGGCAGAGAAGAACGGGTTGCACAGATAAGGAAACAGGTTTACAGGCATTATAACACAGATACCTAAATACATAAAATAGATAAGAGTGCTAGAGTAGATAGATGATAGATAGATAGATAGATAGATAGATAGATAGATAGATAGATAGATAGATAGATAGATAGATAGATAGATGAGCAATACTTACAGGAATCAACTAGACGTCTTTAAAATATAAAATACAAATTATCTAAGTACAGATTACACATAAGTCAATGAAATACTTGTAAACTGGATAATCTAAGGAAATTGTCAATAAAGCATATACAGAGACACAAAAGATGGGGAATATTAAGAAGGGTATAGTCAACAACAGAATAAAATGAATGGCTTCAGGTTCTGTTTGAATCTTGAAATCCTTTCTATTTATTTATTTTAATTAGCTTGCAGAATATTTGTCTCCAATGACATTTTCAAACAAATTTATTCTTATCAATTCCCCTCCCCACTATTCCTCCTCATCCTGTGGTCTTTTTGCACCCTCCTACCCCCAGTAGCCTCCTGGCTGTTCTCATACCACAAATATCAAATCTAAAAACACTTTAATATTAAATGTTCCCTTACTGTTTTATTGCTGCCCAGTATTTCAATTTTACTTTTATTGAAATTTTATTTATTTATTTATATGTTTTATTTGTGTGTCACAGCATGTAGCTGAAGGTCAGGGGACAGTTCTCCAAGGGTGCTTGGCATATGTTAAGTGTCCACTTAGCACCTCAAAATAGGCCTAGTAAGGAGTCAATAAATGTTTGCTGATTTAATTACTCATTTTATTGTAGGAGTTGAGCATGAGACATGACTCCATATTTTCTCCAAGTATAGAAGCAAAGAAAGTAATTCAAGCATTGGCTTAGACCCTGTTCCTCAGGACTCGTAGACAGACACAGGGATGGGTGGTTAGGGGGGTGATACTGGGCTGGAGAGGAAGGAGTACTGGAGGAAGAGAAGCGGATTTCTCACTAATTTGATGGTAACCACGTGTTTTTGCAAGTTCTAAATTCTAAGAGTCTTTCACGTGGTTCTCCAAATAAAGGACCTGGATCAATCAAATGCACCCTGATCTAACATAAATCGAGACATCCCAGCGTCCCATCCCATTGCATTGTGAAGGAAACCGAAGTCCTCATAAATGTTCTGAGCCTCCGCTTCACTGAAAAGAGTCACTAAAGCGTGTGAGCACGCATGCTCACACACACAAACTCACACTCACACCTGCCCTCAGACCTACCAGGATGGGTATTCTATTAAAGTGTCTGCAAGGGCCGAATGACTCACTACCAATCAGCAGCAAGCAGGCTCCATAGCACAGCTCTTTCCCAGCCTACTCCTTAAGACCAGAGAAGGGTTTTTAGGGGAGTCACAATCACAAGGGGTCCAAATTTAAAAGATCGCTGCTATTCCAACATTTTCTCAGAGAGTATCAAATCATGGGACTTTATTCCTTCTAGATCATTCCATTGGCTTAAAAATACTAGGATTAGATAGAAGAAAAAAGATCCTATGAACAGGCGTCCTAATTAAGAAGGCATTTGTAGCCAGCATAAAATGCAGGAAAATTGGTATTCCTCCTCTTCTCACTGCTTAGGAAAGGCACACCTTGCTGTGTTTAGGCATTCTTTCTCCTTTGTTTCTGTTATGATTCTATTGGGCTTCCCTAGGAGTAATTCTGTCTCTGACTTTATTGCCAGCCTTGTAAAGGGCCAACAAAAATTAGAAGCTGCTCTATTGAAGAAGTCTCTGGTCTTAATGTTAAAATAGCCATACATTCAGAATACTAGTTTAAAAGACAGTACCTCTACTACTGTCTTTATAGGTTATTTTTCTCAATGTGTGTGTGTGCGTGCGTGTGTGTGCGTGCGTGTGTGTGTGTGTGTGTGTGTGTGTGCATGTTCAGACACAGGCCAGAAAAACAACATCGCTTGTCATCTTCAGGAACACTGTCCACCTCCTTTGACATGAGGACTCTCACTGGCCTGGGAGCTGAACTCACGTCCCTATGTTGGTAAGGCAACCATTTTATAAACTGAGCCACCTCACAGTCCTTATTCAAAATCTGAAGAAATGCTGCTGTGAGGAAATCCTAATGGGATTAATTCTTTCCCTAACAATTATTTTCATCAAAATTATCAGTAGCTTATAAGTTTATAAGGACTTGATGATACTTAATTCTAAAAGATCTACATATCAGGGTGGGCAGTTTTAAAAATCCTAAGGTATTCTACCTGCTACCGAAAAATGCTAGGTTTCTAGGTAAACCACAAAGAAACTTCTATAATGAGTTGAGAGAGCTGCACTAACCCATGGTTAGAGAGCTGAGAATTACAGGGCAGGCCATTAATAGGCCCATTTAAAATAGTCGTAAGTTGGTCCCTTGTGAAGCCAACCATTGTTGTTGGCAAAATTTATAGTATGCGGCCTATCTGTTTCCTTCTGTGGGGCGAGCCTTAAACCCACGCAAAAAGTTGGTTGGTTACTGCTACAACATTTGTGCCACTATTGCGTCCTTGAGCATAGCTGGCCGCACTGTTCATTATGACAGTTCACAGGGTTCAAAGTTAGGTCAGATTGTTAATGGTTTCCTCCTAACAACCTTCTAGTACTATGACATCTAGGCAGCAGAGAGGAAGCTTCCTGGCCAGTAGCAGTTGATTCTCCATGTCCTATGACAAATATTTGTGCTACATTCTGCAACCAAGCTCTTGTGGGCCACCAAGAACAACGGTAATAGCCTGTATTATATTGGGGTGTCTCCTAGATACCGCTGACCAACAACTTGTGGGGTTGTACCCTACATCTGACACTGGAATGGGCTTTTTATTTAGCAACAATTAAGTATGAACTTAATCCCTTGTGTAGAGTAATTCAATTAAACAAGCACACTAAAATTATGGGTTTCTACATGACTTTTTCAGACAGCTTTATTTTTGGTTATCCTTACAACTGGCCAAAGTGCAGGGAATACGTGGCAATGGGGTGATCAGCCACAAATGGGGTATCTATACATCACCCCCTCACCACACCTCAGGGACTATCAAGGAAGAGGGGGTGGAAAGGCTGAGAATCAGAAGTCGGCAGGGACCAGAGTGCAACAGTGTCTTCTGGACACAGCAGGACTGCTACACTCGTGAGGAGGTCACAGCAGCTGTGGTTGATTACACAAGATGAACACAATATCAAGCTAGTCAACACTCAATCAAGGACAGAGAGGGTCCATAAGCCCCCAACCTAACTGAGGAACTGGAAGACACCAAGGGGCTTCTAGAGGAGGCAGACCTGTTGTCTTTAAGAGTGTGGCTCCTGGAAGTTTGACCACACTGAAGTGGGTGGCCTCACACCCAGGAGTATATCAACAACCCAAATTAGAGCTCTTGGGTTATTTTTCTTTTAAAGAGTAAACAAAAGAAAGTTGGGGTAGGAAGGCAAAGGGTCGATATGGGAGGAGTTAGGGGTAAGAGTAGGGGAATGAATATGATCAAAACATATTATATGGATTCTTTTTAAAAACTTGATAAAAATATTTTAAAAAGAAAAAGCAATAGGAAATAGGAGTCTTACCTATATCATCTTGATATGAAAATAAAATTCTTAAAATTTTCTCTCCTCTTTTGGCTTTCTGATCCAAATACCCCACAGAACTAGAAACTTGTAAAAACCACGACTAATTTTGGCAAAGTATGGTAGGAACTGCCTCTGCAAAAGGATACCTCCACTGCCAGGAACATCTGCACCACATCTGTATGTAAAATCTGGGTACCCCACACCATCGTGTCCTCAGACTCTGTGGAGGAAGCCAGGCGATTGGCATTGGCTTCGAGGAGGTTCACATGGAGACGGAGACATAGTTTCAAGCAGTGCTCGCAGAGGTTAGTTAATTCTCAAAGAAGAAACTGGTAAGATTTTAGGGTGAGGGAAAGGTTTTCTGAGGTCCCTTGGCTAAAAGTTCCATGGGAAATTCTGGCAAACGCCTTCCCCGACTCTGTTCCCACCTCTCGACTCTTTCCCTCTGTCCTCTCTTCCCAGGAAGTCTAGCATGTCAAAGAGAAACCTGCGTCCCGTCTAGAGAACCCAAAGGCAGTCATCCCACACACACAAATAATAGGAAATAAATACTAGAAAAGAGATGGTGAGAAATGACACCTTGGCCGAGCCCAGGCTGAGAAACCTAGGAAGAGTGTTTAGAGCAAGCAAACACCAGCTGGGAAACAAGGCTCAGGCAGGGGGGCCTGACCCTGAGTTCAGAGAGGGATGAGCAGGGCAAAGTATGTGTTCTGTTGTGTAACTTGAGTTTTTATGGCTATCTGCTGGTGGGTTGTTTTGCCTTGTTCTGGTCTATTTCAACATCCATTTATGCTGCACGACTAGCTCCTTCATAAACACATTTTTTACTCCACCTTGCCAACCAAGCAGGAGTCTTCAGCCCTGGATCCGCCCCAGTAATTGTAGGAGGTCTCTCCAATCAAATTTTGGGAGCAAAGGCATGCATTGGTGGCCCGTTCACTTGCTCTTCTCCCGCCGCACCCCCTTAACTCTCCTCCTTGACGCAGACCAGGGCACCTAGCAACGCGAGCAACCTTGGCCCAGTCTTAACCACCAAGTGCTCTGATCTCAGGGCAAAAGAATCCACCTTTGCTTTCAAAGCTTCGGGTGAAATGAACTCATTTTGCTTGAATATTGCAGCAGATAGTTTTCATCTGGGAACTCGTGGATTCGTGAGAGATGGAAGAGAGTGTGAGGAAAAGGAGTACTTCACAGAGACAAAAGTCAAACCGAGGCCACCCGCACTGGCTTGCAGAGTTGACAGTGGTGGCCTGGGAGCCCCTGATGAAATGACAGAGTTGTGAGACAGCCGGCTGTGGGAAACAAAAAGCCAAATGGCTCAGTTGTCATATCAGTGTATGTGTGTGTGTGTGTGTGTGTGTGTGTGTGTGTGTGTGTGTGTGCATGTGCACACGCACGCATACACGCACACATGTTCCGGATCTGCCCCTTGCTACAAGTGTAATGAGAGAAGAGCAACCCAAATTCTTCCCACTTCCATTCTGGCTGAAACAACAGCAGTAGCGGGATTGATCTCCACTTCTTGCCATGGCTCTGGACTGGCACACAGCACCTCTAGAGTCCCACGGTATGTCCCATGCATGGTACATGTGGCCCTTACTACAGTGGTTTCTACCTGTTTCTTCCATTTCAGCCATAATCATTCTGCATGGCCACACAAGACGCAGGAATGTGTTCTGACATTTTAGATCAAGCTTGCTAAAAGCCAATCACTGTGAGTTGTTTTTTTTTTTCCTATTTACTGCATTATCTGACCACTCCTAAAATCATCGTCAGAAAAAAAAAATTCTTGGTGAATAGTTTTAAAGGTAGAAATGACTTACTCTATTATTTATGAGCAAAATCAAATAAGCACACTATTATTTCAACAGATTATAGTTTGTTGGAGGGATGCGCTGGATTACAAAGTCTAGCTAAAGATAAATTCTCATGCAGGATTGTCAAAGACAGAAGTCAAGGCCAATGTTTACTGGAAATTATAATTCAAAAATTCTCGTAACACCTGTCTCTGGAAGAAGGCGCTCTGAGCAAACATTCACTCCATTGAGTGTGTGTTCAGCAGTGCAGTGGGTAACATGAGAACAAGGTCTCCAGTGGACAAAATCAAGTGTCCCTTCCACATTCACAGCAAGGAAACGCAGAAGCCAAGTCCAGCACTGGCCTCAAGAGTGCGATCCCAGACTTGCAGAAGATGGCATCTGAATGGGAAGGGATGAACCTAAGAAGTTAAGGGGGTCTGGTTTTCACAATCTTTATATTATCTATAGACCTGACAGTTAGATCTGGCTTTCCTAGTTAGGATCAAAAATTGATTTAATAAATGGCAACACCCTGTTTCATTTTGTTTTTCCCCTCTGTGAGCAGGACCTTTTCCAAAGGAGTACTCTGAGATGGGGTGGTAGGAAGAGGTGATTGAAGGGGTTCTGAGTTTAATGGGGAGAAAAGGTCAACCCAAGACGGTAGGAGAATGTTCTGGGAAACAAGCACCTCCTTCCTGGGCAGGAAGGAGGAAGAGAAAGCAGTCACAACAGTATAGAAATAGAGACAAGAGTCCAAAACAGTCAAGCGGAAAGGAAGAAGCAAGAACTCAGGTCAAATGATTGAGGGCACCCCTCCCTCCACTGCCCCAACCTCCCTAAATAGCACCTGTTTGCAAGGCTGGACTCCTGACCTGGAGACAGAGGGAGAAGTGGAGAAGTCCTTGCCTGGGGTCATGAGACACGCCCCTACTGGCCGAGCTGATGAACTGCAGCTTCACCATACAGGTGTGCTTGCATGGGTTAGAGAGAGGGCTGAGGAGGAAAGAACACTATTTAGTTTGGAAATTTTGAAACCACTTTTAATTACTTTCCTGTCACAGTCATCAAATGTCTGACAATGTAACTCAAGAGAGGAAGAATTATCTTGCCTCACAGTGGAGTCCACAGCCCTGAGAATGTGTGGTGGGAGCTCAAGCCAGGGACCTGGAATTCATCACATCCCTGGTAGGCCAGCAGAGAAAGAGATGCAGTTGGAAGCAGGACCCAGATATAAACCACAGGGCATATCCATCAGCAACCCACTGCCTACCTCCCTACCTCCTAAGAGTTCCACAAAACAACAGCCATTAGGAACAAAGCAATTCAAACGCAAACACACAGATCATCACAGTCAACCACAGTACTTCCCGTGTCATCGTAAGCGTTTCCTTGGTTTGAAAGTGGAAATAAAACCAAAATCAAACCCAAGTTGACTCAGTTAACTTCCTCTCCAGGTGTGACCAAGTCCATCTCAATTTCCCTCTGACTGCCAGGTTCAGAAGTTATTTTCACATCTTACCAGACATATCCAGATTTTGCCGAGCCACAGTAAAACTGAATTTTTACTTCCACATCTCAGTGACCTCCAAAATGGTTCCCCTTTGTCAGGGCCCAAAAATGTGAGCCTGTTTCTACCTCGACCAAAGGTAAGAGAGTTGGAACTTGTAGTTCCTTCAAAGTTATTGTGCTTCTACCTCAAACAAAGGTACCACCTAGGTATTGACCAGGGAGCTCTGCTCTCTCAAGGCTATTGTCAAAAAGTGCGGCTAATAGCCAGACCTTGTGCTCCAGGAATAGAGAAGTAGACCTGTTCCTACCTCAAGCAAAAGTCCAAGGATCCAACTAAGTTCCAGTTCCCTTTATGGAGATAACTTTGGATTCCACCCAGGGAGTGGTTTGCCTACAGAATATTTTGGTCTAGGGTGTAAGCATGACTTGTTTTGTTCTAGCAACAGAATGTTTAACTATGGACAAAGCCTGCGACTTTCAATTGGTATGTTCATTTCCTTATATCACATTAATGCAGTCTTTGTCTTACTCCTACCTTTTGGTATTTTGGTATTTTGGTATTTTAAGCAGTTGGAAATTAAACACGGGTGAATTTTCAGTACCCACTGGAATTCCCTCCTGATACTATTCTATATGTTTCTCTGTTTTATTATTTTCATTCTTGTCCTCATATTCTTTATTATATTTCCAATCCCCATGCCTTTACCCTGGCGAGAGGTATTTTTGTCGAGGCTGGTCCCCAACACCCCTGAATCTTACACAGCTTCAGACAGAGACATTTCTAGGGCTTATGCCTAAGACCCAGTGTCTTCTGGAGGGCAGAATTGTTAGCAAGAACATGGAGAGCTGTGCTGATAACCTGAGTCAACCCACTACTGAAATGCCCAGCACCTGAGACAGCATCCCACAGTGACCCAGAGCTATCCTCTGTATTCCAGACGATGGCATCCCACAGTGACCCAGAGCTATCCTCCGTATTCCAGACAGAC
>NC_022019.1:7109639-7126129 GCF_000317375.1 Microtus ochrogaster
CAGACAGCATCCCACAGTGACCCAGAGCTATCCTCCATATTCCAGACAGACAGCATCCCACAGTGACCCAGAGCTATCCTCCATATTCCAGACAGCAGCCCAGAGTGCCCCAGTGCCACCTTTCACAGCCTGCAATGTGGCTTGCTCTATCTCAGTAAAAGAGGGTGTGGGTACACCGGGTAAGATACTAATTTGCCCCATCTCATGGCACTGCTTTGAGACCCATTCATGAATACCTTCTCAGAGCATGTGGGCTTCTATACTTACAGTCTTACCAATACAAAAATGTCCTTGATCTTGATTCTGTGCAGTGACTCACTGAACCCTAATATAAGCTCTGAGACATGTGTTTGCAGGAGTGAAGAAAAGTGGTTGCAAAAGGGGGCCCTGCAGGGCTGCACTGCGTTGTGCATGTCCCAAACCAACCTTGTGTTTTTTTTTCATGGAAAGAAGTATCAGGATGGTATGAGAGAGAGTCCTCACCTTTAAAGAAAAGAAAAGCTGGATGGCATTGGAACTCGATGTCTATTTGCTTTAACCTAAGATTCCACTCTGGGGTGGAAGGAGCACTGATTAAAGAAGAGAAGGTTGTGAACTTGAGAGAGAAAGAGTGTTGAGCATGGGAGAAAAGCCAGAAGGAGGAGAAATAAGGTAATTATATTTTAATTAAATTGTTGAAAAGCACTGTACAAAACTATAATTATTACCTAAATAAAACACAAGTTCACAAATTATCACTACTTCAGAGAGCTCTTGTTGTTATGATAAAAGTAAAATGCTGTAGGTCCCCAAGCTGTGACAGGCAGCAGCAGGCAGCAGGTCCTGAGACCACAGCAGACCACAAAGGCAGCCAGTCCCAGGCAAGGAGCCGCATGGTGGGTGACAGACCGAGACTGGTGGCCAGTCCAATGAGGAGCCGCAGCTGTGGGAGGTGAGAGACAGACCCATGCAGAGTGAGGTTGGATATTTATTTAGTGGGTTGTGGAAAGGAAGGGGGAAAGGGAAAGGGGAGAAGGGAGAAGAACACAGAGAGAGAGCTAGAGAAACAGAGAAAGAGGGAGGGGAGACGTGGGGAGAAGGGAGAGACAGAAGCAGAAGCTACCTCTTCTGGAGAGAGATGGAAAGGAAGGGACTCAAGCTGGAAGCTGGAGATCAGCTTGCCTCCGTGGACTGGGGAGGGAGTGGAACTCACAAGAATTTTGGGGGTTTGTGAAAACATAAGTTTTAACATATTTATGTCAGAATGATGTGACAGATGTTTTTGCACAATGAAAAGTATTGTTAAGACTATGAAAGGAAACATGAGAGAGAAATTTGATAGTGTGCACCTGTCCTCACACCTTTATAACTTGCAGGTACATGCCTTAATAACTTGTATTTGTATTTTGCTGACATTTGTTTGGTAAGGTTGTTCTTTTAAACTGACAAAACTTATCATCTGTCACCTACATCAAAGATCTTTGAGAAGGATAAAATTTTACTTGAGAAGATATTGATTAAAAAAGACAGAGAACTAACTTGGTTGGCACCTAGAGCCCCTCCTCAGGGTTCTCCATGGTTTCTGAGGGTTGTGTTATTCTTTTGCTGTTTAACACAGTCTTCCTGGCTCTGAAAATCTTTAGGAAGACAAACCTACCTTGACCTGAGCAGCTAGATTGTCGATTCCCTGTTTGGAGATCTTCAGTTTAGATGAAAGGCAGTTTTTCCTAGTGGTCAGCATTTGGCAGTTGAAGTGAATTGCTGATGGACGTTGTTTTGTGCCCATTTGTCTTCTGTTTTCTTTGGAGGAAGTAGAGTGCTGCTTCTGGGAGAAACCTGTCTCTTTTTGTTATGAAAAGTCTTTTAATAATTAAGCACTTAAATTCCATATAGATGAGGGCTGTTTACTGGGTATAGATTAGTTAAAGAATCTGCCTGGAGAGCTGGGTCCAAGCTTGACTGTACTGGCTCTCAACTTAACAGGTAAGATTTGTACTCTTAAAAAGACATAAAGAAGGAAAAACTGCTTGTAATAGAAGGTTAACAGCAGAATTGACAATAGTAGAGAACAGCTTAATAAATTTTATACCATATTTTTGTAAGAGACTTAAAAGTACATACCAATTTAAAACATGAGACCTATTGCCTTCTAGTCTGGAATGAGATACAATGAACAGACAATAATAACATTTAACAGTAAATATAGGTGCATTTAAGTCACATGTATGCACAAACACACACAGTAAACAGGAATTGGTGAAGTGAATACTCTTGGTGGGCCCCACCAAAGACATGCCACTGCTCAAAACACACGTAACAGAGTCAGCAAGAGGAATTTAGAGTCAAAATCATAAGTAAAACAGGGAAACAGGCAGGGTACACCTCAGTAAAGATGGTGGGACTTAGTCACCTGACTTGGCCATCAGTTAAGATGGCAGTGAGGTCACCTGACCTCAGTCAAAATAGAGGCAGTCATGTGTTGCATGGAGAAGCCTTTTTTTTTTGAGCTGTGGGAGTTTTAAATATAACAAGAGAGACCTAGAGGCATGATCCACCCTGTTGCCAAATCGCTGTATCGTAAGCTGCAGCAGAGAGCAAAGGCTAGAATTGAAAACAGCTGCCTTATGGATCTAACTAATCTTGTCAATTTCTGTGGAACCAGTGGTAGTAATGGCAGGGATAGAAGGAATAGGAGCAAGAGGAAAAGAGCATTTTTAGATGGGTGTGAAGGGGCTGCCCAGAGAAAAGAAAAGCAGAGCAAGTGGGACACTGGCAGAGCATTCACAGGCAGGGGGCTGATAGTTTGGGGGTTTATATTCCATAGCTGAAACTGTGAAAGCCCGCAAAAAACAGTGAACGAACACTGCAAGACCTGTAGAAGAACATCTCTCTATAGGCAGGGTGTTAATGAGGCCTGATCCGGCGACTTGGAAGCCAGAGGCTAGAGGACACTAGAGCAGTCTCTCATGGTGGGGACCACCTACAAGTGGTCCAAAAGAAAAGAAAAAGAAAGGAGAAAGAAATATTCAAGGGACTCTGGGCCCCAAAGCAGATGCACTGCTCGTGTGCAGTGCTAGCTGGAGTGGATTACCTTGGGTCATCCAATCATGCTTTTTAGCTATGGGAAGCAACCATAAATGAATGTCAGCAAAGGGCTCAACCACAGCCATGAAGGCTGCATTTGGGGGCAATACAGTTAAGCTGACTGGAAGGGGAAAACTCACCACCAAATCAGCTGGTGTGCATAGAGGTCTGCATTCAGGCAGATAGAATGTGGGGCTGTTGTAAAAAAAAAAAAAACCCAGTTCCCAAGCTCAGGGTTCCACATGTCTTCAGCTGGTCCAGCTGTGGATGGGAGAGAATGTGGAGAGAGCCTGGCTGAGTCATGAGCACCAATGTAATGGTAAAAATTAAATAGCGCATTCCCCAAGGCAGCAGGCAGTGGGCGACGATGAGCAGCAGGTTCTAGGCAGGGAGCCATGTGGTGGGTGAGAGGCCTTGGTGGATCACCCGGTGCCACAGGGAGCCATGGCAGGTGAGAGACAGAGATGGATAGGCACACCATGCAGAGAAAGTGGGTATTTATTTAGTGGGTTATGGAAGGGAAGGAAAAGGGAGAGGGAGAGAGAAGGAGGACAAGGAGAGAAAGGCAGAAAGAGAGAAAACAGAGAAAGAGAGAGAGGAGTGGTGAGAGGAAAGGAGAAGCTACCTCTTCGGGAGATAGACAAAAAGGAAAGAGCTCATGCTGAAAGCAGAAGGAAGATCCACTTGCCTTGGCAGACAAGGGAGAAAGTGAGTGGGGCTTGTCTCTTAAAGGGATAGGACAGACCATTACACCTACAGCTCTTCACATGTGTGTGTGTGTTCAGGTGAAAGCCAGAGGTAATCATTGCCTTTTTGAGGCAGGGTTTCTCACTGCCCCGGAGTTCACCAAGTAGACTAGGTGACTGGCCACTGAGCTGTGTGTATGTGGATCCACTGATCTCCACATTCCATATTCTGGATAACTAGTATCACTTCTGTGCCTGGGATTCTTTACATAGGTGCTGGGAATCAAACCCGGGTCCTCATGCTTGAACAGCAAGCACTGTGTCTATCAACCCAATTATCCCAGTCTGTATTTGCTAACAAATGTGCTCATGAATCAACTTCTTCCTATTTAAAAGAGGAAAGTATTTTAAAACCAACCATTGTAAAAGCTGCATAACTAACAGTAAAAATAAATATTGAATAGCACACTTTAAATGACTCCACTGTATAGCATATCTGAAGTAGCTATCTATTTAACAAATGAAATGAGTGCCCATGTTATCCTCACCTTCCAAAGCCTCAGATGAGCACACAAATTTACAACGTCTTCGTGGTTCTCCCTTGAAACAAACACCCAACAAAAGAGGCTCTTTAGAGCTCCCAGATTCAAGGGTCCAGTAGATGTGTGGGGCAAAGATGCCAGTCTTCACTATGTTACCTGCTGAGAGTCACCACCCTTTAAAATCCTTACCAAGAACAGAGAATTGCTTCAATGGCACTCAAAATGGATCATTCCACCATCTACTTAACAAGGATTCCTACAGTATTTGTTATGTGATGGAGGAAGGTAATTGGTTAAATAAAGAAACTCCCTTGGCCCTGATAGGACAGAAAATTAGGTAGGCGGAGTAAACAGAACAGAATGCTGGGAGAAAGAAGCTGAGTCAGGCAGTCGCCATGATTCTCCCACTCCAGACAGACACAGGTTAAGATCTTTCTTGGTAGACCACACCCCAATGGGCTGGTATCTCAACGGCTATTGGCTGAAGGAGCGGAAAGAGCTCCCGCTACAGTTATGGGTGGGGTTCAGAAGGCAAAAGAGTGAATTTGCCACAGATGGTTTAAAGAGTTGCCATTGGGTGTGGACTCAGTATACAGCAGGGAGAATCATGGGACTTAGACCCCTGCAACTGTTTCCTCACACCACAAATTGCTCATAGCAGTATACCAATGCCTGTCCTGTCCAATCCTCACACTGGGGACTACTTTTCTTCCTTGTCAGTTAAGGATGTTGTCAGTCACATGACTTGGCCAAGATGATCAGGTGACAAGAAAAATGAAGGCAGTCTCCTGCCTGCTCAGAACCCAAGTCTCTCCTACTACCCAAGTTATACTCAACTACACA
The DNA here is from genome assembly GCF_000317375.1 of Microtus ochrogaster. Taxonomy (NCBI): domain Eukaryota; kingdom Metazoa; phylum Chordata; class Mammalia; order Rodentia; family Cricetidae; genus Microtus; species Microtus ochrogaster. The sequence continues at coordinate 7,114,774 of NC_022019.1, forward strand.
TGTATCAAAGTAGGTAATAGGACACAATCTGTGTGTTTCAAGGAGTCTGATCCAGTCAATTTGCTTTGCTTTGCTTTTTTTGAACTTTTAAAATAACCAAATATTGGGTTTATAATTTCTCATCTCAAGACTAAAAGTGACCTTACAATTGCAGTTAATTCCTTCAGTAAATTATTCTGGTCTCGTATACACATCACAGTTGATTATTAAAGACGAACAAAGGTGAAGGCTACGAAGGGCATAGTTAGTCGTGGAAGATTCTTTGTTAGCTGTACAATGCATAGTCCCAGTCTGGGAAGGTTCTTCATTAGCCTTACACATTGAGACCATATAGGAAAAGTCAATTCCAGGACTAAATGTGGAAAAATATGATTTAATTTAAATAGCTGAGCTTGCATATCACAAACTAGTAGTATGGTTTTTTTTTTTTCAAAATAAACAAGGCACCAAATGAAATTGATAACTCTAGAGCACTGTGTTGAAGGATTAAAGGCATTGGAAAAGGAAGGAACCTCCATACACAGTGGCAGGCACAGAGACTGAAGTCTTTTCTTCAGCAACTATGGGGCCTTTAGGATAAAAGCATCTAAAGGAGAGAAAGATTTGGATAGCCGCACTGCAGCTGCTCGCAGTAAGAGAACCGATGGGATGGCAAGACAGCACATCCATGTTAAAATCCCACTAGGGTCTGGATTTTAAAGGTGAGGGATTGGGGAGATGGCTCTTTAGTTAAATTGCCAGTGGTACAAGCATGAAGACCTGAGTTTGAACCCCAGAACCCACATACGGCAAAGCATAGTGTCATGAGTCTGTTACCCCAAAGGTTCTTATGGTGATCTGGAGAGAAGAGATGAGAATCCCTAGAGACTCAGAGGTCAACTAACCTGACCCACTCAGCAGTCACAGTCTCGAGACAAGTCTCAAATAGGGCAGGGAACAAGGACTAGCACTCAAGAAGTACACCATACACACATACACCCACACTTACACAGGAGTAAACATGCATGTCTATGTTTTCAAGATACTAAAATAAAAGGGTTGAGGTGTAGCTCAGTGCTACAGCACAGTTAGCTCAAGAAGTCCCAGAGTTTGGGTCCCCAGAACCACAAAAATAAGTAAATAAAGTAAGCACTGGAATAAAGTTCATTTGGCAACATATACCAACATTGAGGGGGGAAAGTATGGGAGAGACATCACATTATGGGGAGAGTTTCGTTTTACTTTTTTATCTAAAGGTCTGAGAGGAATTGGGTGGTTTTGTATTTTGTTGTTTTATCTTTTTAACAACAAAATTAAGGACCAAATAATTAGCCTAGCCCCCTCATTTTGGAAGCCAGAATGGGTGCTCCAAAATACTAAACTTAGTCATTAACATTGAGGCCTCCATTAACCCACTAACTGTATAGGACCTATCTTTACTACATCTGTCATGGGTTCATATACACAACATTTCTCATATATAACATTAGCAGGAGAGAGGGGCGAGGCTCTACATACACAAAGTTGAGTTTGAAAGGTTATCTTTGAGCGATTTCCCAATGGCCTGCAGACAGCAACTTCCCTGCTTTAGTTTAATCCCGGTGGTATAAATATTTGCATAAATACTTCCTTTCAGAGACAAGCAACCATGAAACAGCCTTCATAAGGGACCACAGAAGCAATGCTTTTGCCAAGTTGCCATGTGGTCTTGAAAACCAAACACTCTAATCTGGTAGCACAATCATGTGTCACTTAACAGGGACAGGTTGTAAGAACTGCATCCCTTGGAGGCTCCATGGTTATGTGAGCAATCACACAGTGTGCTCACATGAAGCTGGAAGCCCAAGGTCATTACACACGTATGTTAGGTGCTTCACCCCACCACTCCTAGGCTATAAGCCACCCAGCACTGTTGAACTGAATCCTGCGAGTGACAGTAATACAATGGATGAAGAGCTAGGAGTTCTATGGTTCTCTAACTCGAATGGGAACCACTAAGGTCTGTAACTGACTGAAACTTCTATGTGCAGCACATAATTTACAGTCCTAGCATGTGTGTATTCCTTGCACAATGCAGAGTTGGAAGCTGCAACTTTATTCTGCCTCTTACTGGTAAGGAGTCACCTTGCCTTCTGTAACATGTTTGGACCCTGGATCCTATGATGGGCCCTCTTCATGGTTCCCAGTTTCTCCCATCAATCCTGTGCTATAACACCATTGTTCAGTCAGATTTTCCCCTCCCTGTGTGTCTCTACCCTCTTCCTATGGGTTGAGGACCATTCCTCATCAACTTTATCAGATGTCCCACAATGTCAACCAGTGAGCAGGCACTTGGCAAGGGATTATGTATGCAGAAATGCTTTGATGCAGGGAGTTGATCTTTCCAATGCAGACAAGCAAAGTTTAACAGATATTGGAAAAAGCAGGCCTGCAGAAATGCCCACAACAGAAGCCAGTTCTTAACAAAAAGTTCACAGGTTCCTTGAAGGGAGAGGCTAAGGTTGCACATCGCATCCACTCCTTAGGCTTGCTCTTTGTGTAGATGTCTGTCCACTGGAGATAGATGTTTACAACCCATGTTTGCTTTTCACTCAGAATATGGTTTTGTAATTTATGTGAAGTTCTAGTTAAAGAATTTATTCAGACATTATTAATGTAGACCTGTTGACAAAGGTTTCTGGCCTGCCCGGTCCTGCAGCTGTTCAGTTCCAAAGAAACACACATAAGTCTATATTAAACATAAACTGGTTGGTCTACTAGCTCAGGCTTCTTATTAACATGTATAACTTATATTAGCTTATAATTCTTGTCTGTGTTAGCCATGTGGCTTGGTACCTTTTATCAGTGAGGCAGTCTCATCTTGTTTCCTCTGCATCAGGATGACACCTGCAGACTCAGCCTTTTCTCTTCCAAGAATTTTCCTGTTATGGTCGCCCCACCTATATACTTCCTGCCTGGCTACTGGCCAATCAGCGTTTTATTAAAATACAAGTGACAAATTTTTACAAAACACAAGACCATTGTCCACAGCACGTCCCCCCACTTTTTTTTTTCAAAACAAGAACTCTGAATCTTGCAAAGGTTAAAAACAGAGGGGAGTGCATGCCATTCAGATAAAACAAGGACTGGATTTATATCTGAGCTGCGGTTCTAATATTCAGTTTGTCATTCAAACACTTTATTTGTTCAAAAGGAGTTGTTAACTGAATCTTTACAAACATGTATAGGTGGGGTGACCAGGAAGGAAAAAGAGGTAGGGCAACAAGAACAGGAGAATTCTGGGAAGAGAAAAGCCAGCCTGCAGTCCACACAGAGGAAGCCAGACAAAGAGGAAGCAAGATGTGAATGCCTCACTGATTAAGGGTACCAAGCCACATGGCTAACATAGACAAGAATAATCAGCTAATTTAAGATGCAAGAGTTAGTTAATAAAAAACGTTGAGCTAATAGGCCAACCAGTTTATAATTTAGGCCTCTGTGTGTTTCTTTGGGACTGAACAGCTGCGGGACCAGGGGAGACAGAAACCTCTGTTAACATAGTCCCATGGAAGACATCATTGGAAGATGTTTTTGAAGGAGACACTGTCAACATTCCTGCAGTGTGCATTTTAGGGAAGGCCTGTGTTTATTCTCTCTGAGTATGCCTTTGACGGTCATCTCATTGCTCTACAGAAAAAGCATAAAAATTCAGCTAAAGGAGGGTAACGAAGATCTTTATTCTACAAATTTTGGAATTTGTTCATACAACTTTAGAGACTGCTTTTTTTTAATAAAAGATGAAGAAAGAAGTCTAAAATCAACCCAATAAATACATCATCTAACTAAATACAAGACAGATAAGAAGAGAAGAACTAATTTACATTCAGATCCAGAAGAAAACATTTGGGTTTTATTTTCTCCCATTTCTCCTAAATTCAAGGGCGTTTCCCAGAAGAACTCTTCTGTATAGCAGGGCATTGGGGCAAAGGGGTCCCTCTAATAGAGAGAATGAGCATTCCAAAGCAGCTTTGTTCACCAGCCTCATGACTAGAGAAATCATTCCCAGAAGAGGTCCACGTAGCTTTCTCTCTGTGATGAATGCCATAATTTTGGCAAAAATGAAACTCATAGCACCAGCTATTTTTGCTTTGCAAACATACTAAAAATGATCTTGGGATTTTTCTTATTGAATCCAAATATGTGTTCCATCTTGGTACAGTTCCACAATTGAGTTAACTTTTTCTCCACAAACCTACTAAAGCTACTGAAACCTATTTTGGAGTAACATGAAAATAAGAAAACTATCCCAAGCAGATTTAAATAGCAACTCTGGGAATTCTGGCTATATAGTGCAGACTGCAGCTCTATAAATATGTTTACAGATCTCCATTCTGATTTCAGCCAGTTGAATGTGTTCTAACATGTTTGGTGTTATTTTAAAGCTTGCTTTCCCATTACCTCAAATTATGTTCAACGTGGAGATCTGAGGGCCCTCCCTCTGCCATATGCGTGGACTCCTGCTAACAACAGGATGAATGATCACCAGCTTAACAAGCAAGATGCCTGTGTAAGGTGGCAACTTCTGAATAACTTTTTAACAATGGTTTTTTGGTTTTTTTTTTTTTTTTGCGGCTGTAGAGCATATAGATGTTTTGAGACACAGTAACTTCCTGGTTTATAACTTAACCACACTGCACAAACTTCAAACAACACTTTTAAAGATTGAGATTGAGTGCAGGGGGTTTTTGATTCCTCACCTGATGGTCATCCCATGGGGGAGACATTTCTACAAGTCTCATGCTGCCATTTTACTTTCATGGTTACAGTTCTGCATCTTTAGGCTTTTGTGCAAAACACAACTAGAACCTTTCAGAATTCTTCTGAAAGCAAGAATTTTAGCAAACAGAACTTGGGAGATGTAGGTAGAAAGAAAGAGGAGAAGCGACCCTGGGGTTAAGGCCTCCATGTTTGTGCTTTCTCACCTGGAGAAGTGACAGTCATGGCACATACTGCTGTCAGTGCCACCCTGGGGGTACTTCATGAGCACTGGCTTTGGTCCTTGACTTACTGAAATTCCTGAGGATGTGTCAGGCACTGAGCAAGGCCCCACATCAGGCCCATCGCTTCTAAGACCTGAGAAAGAAGAAGGCAGGGGTCCGATTCTGCCAAGCCTCGGTTGTGAGAATGCCTGGCCAGGCCTTGTGTCCCACCATGCTTTGTCCTTCACCTCGACACAAGGCCACATCATCAGAGCTTCTTGCTGTGATAACTTGATATTTGACTGTTTTGAAAGCACAGAAGATACTGTAGAGAGAAATCCTAATTTCACCTTCTGCAAATTTAGAAGGATTTGGGGTTTGTTGTTGATGTTGATGATGATGATGTTTTTATTTACTCATTAGAACTGAATAGGAATGTATAGAAAGTTGGGCATGACCACAATCTCTTCACTGTTTGGGGTCTCTGAGGTCAGACTCACTTCTTACCCTGACAGGTATCCCGTCGGACCCTCTTTCTTTTTTGTAATTCTGGTGCCAGAGCCCACGGCCTCATACACGCTAGCCAAGAGCCCTACCACCGAGCTCCACCCAGTCCCAGGAGCTATAGCATGTGTTGAATCCACAAGAGATGATCAAAAGACGACAAGAAATTTCCATTTATCTTGACAGACAATCTCATTTGTATATGTTAATGAGACAAAACAGAACTAATATGATCACAAACATTCATTTTGCAGATGCCATTTTCTTTTTATCCTGTTCAGTTGTCATGTAACTAGCAAATGCTCTGAGTTGTGAAGACATCAGGTGTGTTGAAGACTTGGGCTTTCGCTGTCGGGCAGAAGAGTAGAGGGCGTCCAGGATATCAATCACCCACATCTCTTACAGAGCATCATAATGAAAGTGCTGATACCACACAAGAATTAAACATTTTTGGACCACTGGTTTCATGCCTTTGACTATAATCTGCTTAAGTAAAAGTCACTGTAAGACCAAATGAATTGTGAGCATTAAGAAACCTCAGCCACCCAGGCTTTTCAAATATCTTCTATTTCTCAGATGAGGAAGCAGAGTCCCAAGAACTCAGGGGACCTCTGAGAATTGTACCTAAGCTAGACACGAGGAATTTGGTGAGATTTACATTTTCATTGCTAAGTGCAACTTATAAATTAGAAGAAAAAACCCTCCTTCTGATGATGGAATACAGTATCTGTTTCATGGAAAAAATGTTAAGTTTGGAGAGCTGAAATAACTGTGAACTCCTCAAATTCCATTCCTCGCGATAGAATTGGAATGGACCTTTTACAGTGCAGTACGAATTCCAAAGTCAGGGAGGGGGAACAAGCTAGACATCCCCAATGGAAGGGAAAAGCAGGCTTCCTCTGTGAGAACACGCTACAGTCAACACGTCATTTAGATAAATTAATATGTGCACTCCCCAAACCTTAGCCAGATATTTTTATTTTGTTGGTTGGGGGGGGGTAGCGATTTTTGATTTATGGAGATTCTTGAGAATGTGTTGCTTAATTCTACTTCAGTAATAAAACCCTTGGATATTGCTCTTTGGGAATATTTTAGAGAGTCCGTCATCAAAAGCACTTATCTCCTACAAGTTGCTCAGCCTTTTCCTAGTTCATGACTTTGCCCTTGACCATTCTTCCGGAAGGCTCACGAACTGTAAACAATCTGGCTTTAAGATCTTTAACACCAGGGGAAACATCAGTGTGTAACACACCCTAGCAGATATTCAGACTCTCGTGTGCTTTTTCTAATGTTCCTAGCTACTGCCTGGAGAGCCTATCCAGGATGACTGGAGTGTTTAAACAAGGCTGCACAAGTCAGGGTCAAGGCGAGTTGGATGGGTTAATGTTTGCACAGCACTTTGGACTAGACAAACTCCACACTGGGTCTATTGTACTAAATATAAAAGGTGCTTTATTTGACACCGGAGACCAAACAATGGTAAAATAAAATGTTAAGTGTAGGAGTTTGAAGGAGGGGAGGAAAGAGGCAACAGCGCTATAAAACTGATATACAAATCATTCTGAATTTAAAGGATCTTTGCTGCCTGAGCCTCTCGTGCTACTCCTCATGCGGTGGAAGCAGACAGGCTTCAACTCTGTTTGGAAAGTGGAGTGTTTGCTAGTGTGACTCTCACTGCTGTCAAAAGCCTCTTGAGTACTGGCAAGCGTGTTGAAGCTGTAGACTTCCACATGATGGCGAAATTTTAAAAATGAAGATAAAAGACGAAGTGACTAGCTTGGATGACATCACTGTTTTGCTCTCTTCTCTCCAAAATCCACAACTTACCAATTATGATGGAATCCAGTCATTTCTCAGCTTCCCTAGAAATGATTCTTTCACGCATTTCACAAATACTTATCAATGGCCTGTGTAGAAAGAGTTCGGTCTAGAAAGTGTATGAAATTACTATGATGGTGTCTGCTGTGATGCTGACCTAAGGTCATGGTGGGGACCAGCCAAATACTTCAGGACAGATGCTACTTCCAGGGCATGACACAAATCCACGCAGTGTGAACTAAGGGAACCAGAGAGACCAATGAACAAGAGCGATTTTTACCAGAGTTTGAAAAGATTTCAGAATTCAGGTGACAATGTTCAGGATGAAAAACACATAGGAGGCCAACTCCTTAGATAAACTCACTAAACCTGTCCCCAAGTAAGGAGAGGGTGATAAATAGACACCATCATCCTGTGAGAGGGAGTCGGAGAGCACGAACCCCTTCTGGCAGAGAGCAAGTGAAGAAAAAGTCATTCCCATTAAAAAGAAACAGCTGGACCCCGAGTGGTCCAGAGCCTGTAAAACTCACACCCTGTCACTTTCCAGTTAGTAATAGCTTTGGATCTAAATCTTCGGCTGGGAAAAGTCCATCTTTAAAGGAGACAGTTAGGGCTTTTTCCAACCCAAAGTAAAGATGCACACACCATCCCACAACACTCCTAACAAGGTGCTCTGGCCCTGGATCACGCACAAACCCTCCAAGGCCTCAACAGTTGCTTCCTGAGGCCTGTCTGTGGGATGGAGACTCAGTTATGACCAAGTACAGCGCCCGTCCATTCTTAAAGAGCACACAGTTTAGTAGAGACAGAAGACAAGGAAACACACTTGGGCTTGCAAATGCTGGTGTTTCCAGAAACCCCTAGCACTTGGGACAGTTTGGACTTCTTGCTCTTTTCTGAATCCCAGACATCTGTGGCTTCTGATACTTAAACTTCACAGTTCGAATCCCACTGCTAGCCAGAAGTTACATGCTACTGCCTGTGGAAGACTAGACAAGCTGGACCAGACAGCCCCTTCCAAAGACAGAGGCTGGACGAGGGCCCAGCAGTCTCCGAGCCTAGAGGGTTTGCTTTTTTTAAGGGGGATAAAAGGCTAGAAGGGGACTCTACATTTGGTTCTCTCCCAAGTTTCTGGAATTTATTGTGACCTAAATCAGATCCTTAACCTTGCATGAGCTTCTGCCTCCAATCAACACAGTGCACAATTCAGAAAAGAAATTATTGATTAAGAGATCAACCACTTAGAGAGAGCCTCCAACACTCCTTGTTCCAAGCCTTTGCTTAAGATCCTGTCTGTTGGAACCAGTAGAAAGAATGCAGAGACAGGGAGGATCTTTTTCCTAACACTCTTTCTGAACAAACAGGAAACTGTAAGCAACACTGGCAAGAAGTAATACGTTGATCACAGATACATTCTTCAAATTGGACAATAAAGAAAAATAATCAACTTTTTAAAAAGAAACTGAAATTACAACAAAAAGTGGGAAGTCAAAGACTAACCACATAATTCCACTGAAGTATTTTTCTCCTTTACAAAGATATGCTCTCATAAGATCCTCCTCTACAAGCTTCAGAAACCCATTGGACTAGGGAAGGACTCAGTGGGCGAGAAGGCAATGACGGCCTGGGGTTATCTCGGATGCCCAGCTTCCAACCCAGCACCTCTGCCGTCAGAAAGCCTGGACATCAGAAGCAGAAAGAACACACACCACAGTCTAGGACTTAAGAATCCACATTCTAGGCAGTCAGGCAGCTGTGACCTATAGGGACCTGCAGGACATGACCCTCTTGTCATGAGAAGTCTGGGGTCCTGTCCAGCTAAGACTGGAAGAAGCCGCTGTCTCCAGCACTCAATCTCAGAGTGTACCTTGACACTTCAGCCTGCTCCCTCACTTTCCTTCTCTTGCATGTCACAAATGGAGGCTGCAGGTTAGGAGTACAGGAAAGACACGGTATTAGGTCTCCAGACAAAACACCCAGTCACAGACTAATTCCAAACAGTGGAGCTTCTGCGATCTCTGTGTGGAAGCTTTTGCACCTTGGTGCTCCTGTGAGGTGACAGAAGCTGAAAGACGCTGAGCCTATGGAGGATCTTGTCACTGTAGCCTATCCTTGAGGAGGACTGTGGAACTCTACCCTCTCCCCTTCCTCCCTGTTTCAAATCTCGGGATGAGGTGAATGGTTTGCTCTACCACACACACACACACACACACACACACTCACCAGCATGTACTGCCTTACCACAAGCCCAAAGCATCAGGTCAGCTTCTGAAGATGGGTAGACTAGACACTCCAAAACAGTAACTGAAATGACCCAGTGTCTTCAAAGTTGCTTGTCTAGGTACTTCCTATAGCAACAGAAAGCTGGTTGGTCCAACTGATCACCAGCCCTGGTGTGAAAACGCTGTCACGTGCTCTGCCTTGCACACGGCTCCATACCGATTAGCCATGACTGTGAGGTCACCACGTTGAAAGCGAAAGGAGTCGTTGTTATAGCAATGAGAAAAAATCCTAAACATCCTCCAAATGTCACAGGATGCATCATGGAAAAGCTCCAGTGCCAACCATGCCACCCGCCCAAAGGCATCCTCAACAGGCGAGTCTTCAGCTTTCCTGTGAACACCCCTGCCTCCCTTTCGTTTCCTGCGACTGTTCCCAACCAGAGCTTGTGGCAGTTCTGTGTTCTATTCTGTTTTGTTCCAGATGAAGGTCCTTCTTCTTCTAAGGTGTGTGCCCTGCAAGCTGCAATGCTTATAACTTTCCACTTTGTCCAGGGTTTGAGGGTGTGGGTGCTAATACATATACATCATTGTAAGTCATTTTGAATAAGAATTACATTCCTGATCAACAAAAACCAATAGCTTTTTGGATGACCAGAAGGACGTTCCATCAGCCTGGCTTTATAATGACAAAAAAAAAATTTCTTCTTCATGGTCAGTGGTTTAAGTTCATATCTTCAAAATCAGCTAATAATCATGTCACACATCCAGATTTTATAAGGGGAAATATGATCAAACTTTGATAGGAAAGTTAATGAGGGATTCTGGCTTTCAAAATTGTTGATACAAAAAGGCTGCTATAAACTTTCCATTTTAGGGTATGTTATCCGCAGGATTTTCATATTAACAAGCTCATTTTAAAACAAGTAAAAAATTAAAAGTATAGAATAAAATAAAAATAATGTATATTTAAGATAAGACAAAAGGGATATTCATAAAATTTAAGTGATCCATACTTAAAGCAGCTTTCATTGACCTATAAGTCTACTGGACAGCATTTGTACATAATTCAGGTTTCACTCATTTATTTAATGAATTGCATTAAGAGTCTGTTGTGAGTGAAACACCATTGCGATGAGGAAAAACAGAACTGGTGTGCTTCGGAACACTTGTTTGAGTACATAGATCTAACAGTCCTCCTCTCTATAGTCGGGCTCCTACATTCTCTCCATCTGCCTTCCATGGTGATCTCTGAACCTTGGAGAAGGTGAAACAGATGTCTGTTAAGGGCTTAGCACCCAGCGGTCAGTTTATCTCAGTCAATGAGTCTCCTCATTCACCAGAGTTCACTGCCAAAAGAAGCTTGTCTGCCCAGGGCTGGGGGCAGCACTTGCCTATGAACACAAAAATATTTGAGCAGCAATTTGGCCCCTTATCTATTTAGTAAAATAGGTAGTAAGCTTTCCCCTTGGACCTGAGCCAGGTTTATAGAAGCAGGAGTGAATTCTTTCCAGTAGAGCAGGCCTCAAGCGCAATTGAGAGTAGGTGGTATCCCGCTGACAGCCATGCCACCACTGCACCAGTGAACGCATCTTGACTAGCAGGTTAGTATGGAGGCAGTCAATGTTATCTTCTGCATAGCCTGCCTGTGCAATCATGAAGTCCTAGCTGTTGTATTTGCCCACACTGGACCTGTGCAAGACTGAACCTCTAAACAGGCGATTACAAATTAGAAAGGGGCTCACGGGGTCTTACCTCTCCTAGGGAACTATTGGCTACTGATAAATGCTAGGGGAAGAGTCGTGGTCTTTTTTGTAACCACTACTGCCGAGTATCCCATGCAAAGGGGACGGCTCCATGTCCATGATCATACAGAAA
>NC_022019.1:7127402-7132913 GCF_000317375.1 Microtus ochrogaster
AAACTTAGACTACAGATTTGTAATACTGATCTGCCAAACCTTTTTAATGAAAGTGAGGCCAATTTAACTTCCCCGAGACTTGTGGTTTGAAGGACATTTCTATTTGAAACAAAAATACAGAGAAGACAATGTTCAAGCCAAAGGGATGACCCTAGCTACTGTGGCCTAACAAGATCAGTTCTTAGAAGACCTCAATAGGCTGAAAAGCCAGTGGCGTCAAACACGTTAAGTCTCATCACAAAGGGCTTCCACTGGGCTTTAAAAGCAAGAGACAGAGGCAGCCCACACAGCAACGACCACAGTTCCGTTCATGTGGAAACATCATAGAATGGTTTTCCTGTGTATATTTCTGTTTGGGGTTTGTTGAAAGAGCAATATGACTCAAGTAGCGTGATGGACAGAAATGTACTTTTGTCTTAACACACACATGGAGGGACCACAAGCAGATCACACCCTGCCCTGGTCAGGCTGAACAGAGAATGCTAGGAGACAAACAATGAACAAATGCCTGTGAGGGGAGGGGAACAGAGGCAGGTGCTTGTGGGGAGACGCAAGACAGGACATGGTCCTACGTATTTGGGTGTTTAGTGGTCCCCAGAGAGCCATGTGTAAAAGGTTTGGCTCCAAAGGTACCAGAATCAGGAAGTGCTATGGCCCAGAAGAAGGTCCCCAAAGGAGATTATGGGACACCAGGTGGATCTTCTTATTTCCTGGTTGGGGATGAGATGCTTGCCTTCCATAACAAGTTACCCCATGGGAAAGGCCAAACCAATGCTTGGCTCATCACTGTGATAAATACATGATGAAGGCATCTTAAGAAAGGAGGGACTCATGGCTTGAGGGGCTACCATCCATCATGGTAGGGGAAGGCACAGAAGAAAAGTGTGAAGCAGTCTGTCACACAGCACCACAGTGAGGAAGGAGAGGAGAAGAATGTAGCCCGTCAGCTGGCTTCTCCCTCTCCCCTTTTGTTGTGAAGAGGCTACTTGTTTTCCCATCGCCTGGTAGCTCAGACCTGAATTAACCACACAGAAACTATATTATTTAAATCACTGTTTGGCCCATTAGCTCTAACTTCTTATTTGATAACTCTTACATCTTAATTTAACCCATCTCCATTAATCTACACATCACCACGAGGTCGTGGCCTACCAGCTAAGCTTAAGTGTGACTGTTTCCAGCAGTGGCTCCATGACTTCTCCCTGACTCCGCCTCCTTTCTTCCAGCATTCAGTTTAGTTCTCTCCCTCCCCACACCCACTTACCTAAGTTCCTCCTTATCAACAGGCCAAGGCAGTTCCCTTACTAACTGATGGTATTCACAGCATACAGAGGGGAATCCCACATCACCCTTTTCATCCTGTGATGACATGGGATGATGCCACCAACATTCAGAGAAAATCTTCTCTCCTCCATTAGTCCTCGCTGAAAACAGCCTCATGGGCACAGACAGAGAAATCTCTCTTATGTGGATCCAAATACAGACACATGATGAAGAAGAGTAAGCACCTAAGTTTGACCCAAGGAACCAAAAGAAGACCCTCTTTATTCAGTGTTGTGTTGCTTCATGAGGGTGAGAAGTTGACAGGTAAGAGATAAGAGATGGACTTAAGAGCATTCCCTTGGTGAATAGGCAAAGGGACACAGTGGCTGATGCCAAGTGAAAATATGCCCCAGGGTTATCTTTATGAATTTGTGGAAAGAACAAAGATGAAACTTGGCAAGTGGCAGACTCACATCAGCAGCATCCACTGAGGACATAGCTCTTCGCTTCTCTAATGCCATTATGAAACATTTGCTAAGCTTATGCTATGCTCCACATAGCAGGAACTGGATAGGGCCAACCAATGCCAGACAACATGTGTCCCCCTACCCCGACTCATGGGGGATGTAGACAATCAAGTAATCATATCAACAATCTGAGTCTACTCCTATGAAGATATCATAAGAGACCACAATCCCCATCAGCAGGAGTTGTTTTCTATCATTCTAGAGATGGAGGAAAGGACCTCAGAGGAAGTAGTATTTGAACAGAGACCTGAAGGATGAGGAAGAAGCATGCAGTCAGCAGGTGTTCCCAGAAGGACGCATGGGAGTGAGTTCCGTAATATATGTGAACTCTGAGCCAAGCACCCCTTGCATGGTACCCAGTTAAGAAAGGGCACAATCTCTACATCAGTCCCCAACCAGAGACTGCCTAACACAAGCCTTGGCGTGCAGAAAATTGTGTCCATTGTATGATGAATTCATATCACACCATCACATGGTTGTTCTTCCTCACAACCATGGCCCTTTTTCATACACCTGTTGTGTCTCTTCTTCACACAGCCCCTCCTGGGCCCCCTGGCCAGAGCAGGCTCCTCCACTGGGGTAGAAAGGCCAGCACTAGATCATATCTAGTTCTGCTTCCCTAGGTGGTAAGTATATGCTGGCAGCTGACTGGCCTCTGAGCTGATAGAATATAGGTGGATGGAATTCTAATTAAATTATAGAAAGTGCAGAAGAGCACACATATGGCAGATAAGGACTACAAAATACATATTAAGTAGGCTTAAAAAACCAGTTTCTCATTCCAACATTATCTATGTGTACCTTCTAGAGAAGTATAGAAAGGTTGTCCTTGAAATTCAGGGGCTCTATCTTATAAATGAAAAATGAATCTTCAGGCAAAGGATATAAAAACCTCAGGTAGACCTTCCCAAATTGGTGTGGGAGTTGAAGCGTTTGGCTGCATTCCAAACTAAGCACCAAGAAGCATTACCCCCGCACTGCCCCAGCTCATCTCCGCTGCTGTGTTACTACGAATGACCCAGCGGTTCCTTTGTCTGAAGTTTATTACTACCTTAATTAAAGAGAAAACAATCAAACAGAAGAGGGTCCTCTCTTCTCTCACACCAAAGCAGTAGCATCCCAGAGACAGAGTATCTGCTGATGGGGAAGTCAGAGCAGCATTCTGTTTGGCTAGTTCCATCACCTCTAGGGTTATAGACAGCTATTGCCTTCATATGTGACCAAGGCAGAAGAGATGTAGCCCACTAAACACCTGCAGTGGTATTCCCGGGACTGTGGGTCCCTGGAGCACCCACACCCAGATGCTGTCATAGGAGCTGTACAAAGATGCCACTTGGTAAAAGTGTCATATGGGTTTCATTCCGTTGACCACTCAGTCAGCATACATAGAGCAAGTAAAGACTTGTTTCCATAGCCAGAGGGGAAGAGAGACTTCTGACAGCATAACAAAGCCGTGCATGTTTCCAAGTACAGCCAAGGGTAAAATTAGCTGTACCAAAAAGCCATGTTTGCCCAAGCTCTTACCAACGTTAGAGTGATTATGACTGTAATTCCACGAGGGAGAACTGGCCCATAAAGGTGTTGGGTTAAAACTTTTTCATTCAGTTCTTTAAGTTCTAAGCCCGTTTTCCACCTTGGGTGTGTTCTAACTCCAACAATCTAGAAACCCGTTGTGCATTCCTTACACAATGTTTCAAACAGGTCCCTACTTTCTGGCAACACGTCAAAGGAGCTGGACAAATGTCTGCATTTCCCCAGTACAATGTTAGTGGGTGACAATTCCAGTACGTCTCTAAACTCTGGACAGCTTCGTAACGACAAATAAAAAACCATGCTAGTGATTTACTGTTTCAATTCTACATTGTTGTGCTCTGTGTTTCTTTAAGAAAGGTGCGAGAGTGTGCGTGTGAGTCGTGGAACACTGCAGTTACCATGGAAATTATCTGTGTTTAGAGAGCATGTGGAGTGAAGGCCCATGCCATCGCTGAGAAGCATGAGTGGTAACGATAGTGTTTCATGGGCCTAAATCACATTAAGTCCTCAGTTTCAAAGAAATGTTTAAGGAAAGAAGAATGCAAACTTTCATCTAGACAAGCTCTAAGTGCCAAGGTGGGCTTGATTCCAGGATGCTACTCCCCTCCAAGTCATTAGATCATGTCTAAAGACAGAAGTGAGGACCCAGAGAGCCATCAGCACAAAGGAAGATGGGTCTTCCCACCAATTTACACGAGAGAAATTTGCTCTTTGGTTTCTTGCAATCTGTTTTTTTTTTTTTTGTTTTTTTTTTTTAGCCCCTTCAAAATTCCTTGGTAAATTCCATCCACATGAGCAGATCAGGCTCTGGATCCTTGAAGCTGAGGTCCTCGTTGCCAATGGAACAGGACCAAGCTCCAGCTTAGGGTGACACCTCACTCATGAAGGTGGGGGACGTTGTTTGGCTGCCTGATGGGATTATTCTCACCTTATTGAGTATGCAAATGCAGAGAGTCTAAAAATGACAAAAAGTCCAACAACTTTAGCTTTAGAAAAAAAAAATGGGCAAAGAACATTTCTCCCCTAGAGCATATGCAAACGGCCAATAAATGCATGTTTAACATCACTGGTCACAGGGAAAATGGAAATCCAAACCACCGATGCCACTTTACAGTGTGATGGCTATTACTCACAAAACAAAAGGCAGAAGATAGAAAATGGGACCTGAGGAGGATGTCCCTGACTGAGACATTGCCAGTGCATTGAACACAGAGTTACCATATATTCCATCAGTCCTAGCAGTACCCGTATACCCGTGAAAAGGCAGCCTTTTCATGGGAGCCAGAAGGCAGGAGCAAGCCAGGTGTGGGTGGATAGATGATTAGGGTCAGCCATCTTACAAGGGAGTGTCATTCCATCTCAGGAAGAAAGGATGCTCTGGCATCCCCAACCCCAGGGAAGAACCTCGAGGACATGTGTTTAGTGAAATGAGCTGACTACAGAAGGGCAAGCATCATGTGATCCACTTACAGGAGGTACCCAAGCTAGTGAGAATCACAGAGACAGAGGACAGCAGCAGTAATAACGCAGAGTGGTGATGGCCAGGGGCAGCCAGATGGCTGGGACGGGAAGCTCACTGGGTAAGGTGTACGGAGTCTCAGATTACAGTGGCACAATAGGCCTGGATATTAATGGCTGCACAGCATGAACATACAAAGTCACCACAATTTAAAAGAGCTAAAATGGCAACTTTTAAGTTCTGAATACTTTAACACACGAAAAGAACAAATCGGAGGGCCGGTCGGGCCAAAGGAACTGTGGGAAAGTGTGTTTGCCAAACATGGCAATGGGAGCATCTACACTACCACAGTGGCTCAGTTCTGTAACCAGGCAGTCTAAAAACAAAATAGTGAGTCTTCCCAACTCCTGGCTTTCATTAACGATGCCCAAAGCAAAACGAAGCAAAACAAAACAAAACTGAGGCTGAGTGATAGTCACACAAAAATTCACCCTTTCAGGTCCTTCAGGATCTTGACAAGGGACTTCCTCCTGGAGAAGGCCAAGAGCCATCACCACTTCTCAGCAGCTCGGCCCTGAGAGGGCACAGCCACGCACTCCTCTTCTCATGGTGCTTGAGTGGAAATTTAGAAAGCTGTTTCTACAAAGCTCTGAGCTTGTGACGATGACGTTAGGAAGTCGATTTGAAAATATAGTCTCTTACAGGAAAGAAGGGAAGGAGGGAAGGGAA
>NC_022019.1:7133161-7161585 GCF_000317375.1 Microtus ochrogaster
GGAAAGGAAAGGAAAGGAAAGGAAAGGAAGGGAAAGGAAAGGAAAGATAAGAAAAGATGTCTACATTGGGAAATAAATACTAATTCACGGTCTGCAAGATAGGAACTTACTAATGGAAAGCAATTGGCTATGTGTCGTCACATGCAAGTGGCTGTGAGAGTGTGTGTGTACGTGAGTGTAAAGTGTCTGTGTGTAAGGTGTGTGGGAGTGAGTGGCTGTGGAGAAGTGAGTCTGTAAGTAAGGTGTGTGAAGGTAAGGTATATGTGCACGCAGGTGCATGAAGAGGCAAGAGTGTGTGAATGTGCACTGTGTGGGTAATTGTGAGTGTGAGAGAGGGTGGAAGTGTGAGGTATATACGAGTGTGTGAGGTGTGTGGCCAGGTGTGTGAGACGTACATGTGTGTAGATTGAGGTAGTCCCTTATGGGTCTGAAGGGCTCAGAACACTGCTATACACGGGTGACATCTGCATTATGAGCCAGAAAGCACAAACCCATACAAAGACAGGAAGCAGACTGGATGCAGTCGCCCTGGTGAGTGAGGCTGGAAAACACTGTGGGTGGGTGTGAGCCTTGCAGCATCTCCGAATGAAAGGATGAATAATGCAGATAGGATTGCGGCTCTTTGCTCTCAAGATCAGCTTGCTAGAAGAAAGGGCTTTGTGACATTTCTGCAATAGATGTCCCACAAACAAGGCACAGGTCAGCCTTTCACATCTGCCCAACAAGAGGCTTACAGGGCCAGGGTCATCACACCAGAAGTTTCCATAACACATTCATGTGGTCAGAATCGCCTGCCCTTGTTCACTCCCTGAACCCCTGAACGCAGGAAAGCTACAGATGGAGCATCAAAGACGTCAGGAGCAGCACAGAGCTCCCCGTGTCGCGCCAGCAAATCCCCAAGTGTTCTGGGATTTCCTTCACCATTGAAAATGTCAAGTCTTAGCTGATACAGGAGGCAACACAGAACACAGGTGTGATGTGAACCTTGGGCTTCCCGGGGTTAAAATCCCAGAGGATGACAGTAATTCTTCTGTTTTTGAGACTGCAGGCAGCTGAGTGGCAGTTCTGGCCCAGACAACTCGTTCCTCCAGAGGACCGCTGTGTTTATTCTCTTCACCAGAACCAAACCAAGCCACCAAGAGTCTGCACTTCCCTCCTGTGGAAGAGTACATAACCACCAAAAGTGGTTTCTTCCTTCTGCCCGACTCCAAGCTGAGAGCCGGACCTCTTCAAGAAATGTGTCATCATATATCATGTATCCCTGAGGTCCAGTCACTGACTTTTCGAGTTCGGCTTCCCAAAACGCTGGGGAGCTCGGCTTGTCAAAAGTCTGTTTGTGGGTTTTGGTTTTGCTCACACAAGGAAAAGACTGTGTTCTCTGTGTTGTGGTGTAGCGAATGCTCTAAGCACCAGCTCACGTGTTCAACACAAACTGCTTTGCCACTTCATCTACACACACACACACACACACACACACACACACATATATATATATATATCAATCACTGACTGGCCTATAATACACTATATAGACTAGACTAACCTGGCCTTGAACTCACAGAGAACCCTCTGCTTCTGGCTTTAGAGTGCTAGGATTAAAAATGTGCATAACCAGGCCCAGCCTGAAACTCTTAATATATAAATTTAAGGGTTATTATTATGCCAGTGTCACCTTTGATTTTTCTATCTCAAAGTAGCAGCATCAGAAGTCTTCAGTGTCCCAACACAGGGAACAGGATATAACCTGAGGTGCCTAAGGGTTTTTTTTTCAAAAAAAAAAAAAAAACAGTGAAATCATCCATCCACCATCACTTCCCATCACAGGATGGAGGGAAAGTGTGGTGGTTTGAATGAGAACGGCCCCCATAGTTGACCCTCAACTGATGGAACTGTTTACAAAGGATTAGGGGGTATGGCATTGTTGGAGAGGGTGTGTCCCTGGGGATGGGCTTTCTAAGAGCCTCCAGTATGTCAGCCAAGAGTAAGACAATATTCCCAAAACAAACATGGAGACGGGGGTGTGTAAAATTCATCTTTGAGGGTGCAGATGGCATTGTGATTACTTTTGAATGCTAGTACTTAGGAAAAGATGCAGTTGGAAGTAGGCAGAAATAGAGTTGATGGTGCAGCTTTCTTTGAGGCCTTCACACAGAGGTTTCACAGATGGGCACTTTAAGGGAAAAATAAAATACTGCCTGCCAGATCAGAGTGCTGGATGCATAAATGACTGTTCCAGGCTTTGCCCCTGTCCTAGTGGCTTTCTGTTGATGTGATAAACACCATGAACGAAAACCAAACAACAGGAGAAGTGTAGAAAAGAGTTTATTTCGTCTTATAGATCCATCACTAAGGGAAGTCACAAGAACCTGAAGGCAGGAGCTGATGTAGAAGTCATGGAGGATTGCTCCACATGGCTTGCTCAGCCTGATTTCTTACAGAATCCAGGACCAAATACCCAAGGGTGGCACCACCCACAGTGAGCTGTGCCCTCCACATGAATCATCAGTCAGGAAAATGCCCCCCACAGAGTTACCTACAAGCCAATGTCATGGAGACATTTTCTAAGTTTAGGGTTCCCTCTTCCCAGACAACCCCAACTTGTGTCAAGTTGACAGAAAAAAAAAAATAAGCACTCTTCTACTTGAATGCACTTGGAGCTTTTCATAATGAAATGTCTGGTCCAAGTTTCCGACTTCTCTGTATGGAAGCAAAGTACACGGAAGTGAGGTAGGACCTGGGAGCATGGATAGTCTAAGCTGAAGGAAAAAGGCACCCTCTGAACAAACTGAACTCAGGATATTTCACACGAAGCCACTTGAACAGTCAAAACAGTAGCCGTGATGATGCCTGGGTTTCAGGACTGTCAAGAGAGACAACTCTGTAATGAGGCTTTGTAGACACCATTAAAGTCTGCGCTGGCAATGCAGAAACTAACCACTCGGGTTAGGGAAAGTCGCGGGGATAATAACTCACGTATGTACAGTGCTTTACGGCTTACAGATATTCTCAGATGCATCATCTTATTTTATCTCCATTTAATCTCCGGATCTTCTAAGCTATAAAGATTACTTTACTTCTCTGGCAGCAATTTCTGCAAATTCACTTCATGAATCTTTCCTACTACCCGCTGGAAGCTGAGGATGTCCGGGGGTGGTGGGGAGGATGCTGGCCTTTAGCCTTGCCCATCTACAAACTTCCAGTTTAGATTTGCAAAGGTTTAGTGTTGAAAAATAAATTTAAAAAAAAAACATAAAGT
The DNA here is from genome assembly GCF_000317375.1 of Microtus ochrogaster. Lineage (NCBI taxonomy): Eukaryota > Metazoa > Chordata > Mammalia > Rodentia > Cricetidae > Microtus > Microtus ochrogaster. Next base: position 7,136,418 of record NC_022019.1, read on the forward strand.
GAAGTTTAGTACTACAGTTTCAATATGGAATGGCCTCAAAGGGCCATGTGGTAAAGGCTTGGTCCCCCAAAACAGTGTTATTAGGGCCTTTAAGATAGAGAGTCTAGTAAGAAGTAATTATGTCAATGGTCTCATTACCCTTTGAAGAGGTTAATGTAGTTCTCATGGGACCAGGTCAGTTCCAGCATGACTAGGTTGTTATAAAATAAGGCCACCCCACATGCTTGCATTTTTTTGCATGAAATTGGTTCCTTTTCCATTTCCTTAACATGTTGTAACACTATCCAGAGCATCAATAATACATATTTTAGTCTCCAGATACCAGATCCTGAGCCAGTTAAATCAACTCTACTTTATCAGACACCCAACCATGGGTGTCAGTCACGCTGGTATAAAATAGACTATCACAACATCTCTGTGACCTTAGAGGAAGGATATCCCTTTCCTGTCCAAGGTCAGCCCTGCCCACACTGCAGACTTGCCCTGAGGCTGGCCCAGGCAGATCTGAAGCATCATGGGTACTAGAAATAGATTTTATAATGGTCTATAGAATAGAAAACCATTGGCTCCTTTATTGGGAAATGGCTATCATGACGTGACCAGAATAAGGGAGCCAAGTGGAAGATTCCCTTAAACTTCCACTTCCCCAGACCTTCTCTCCTTCTAGGTTTTTTCTTACCATCACTTGTATAAAACTGATGTTTTAGGTAACTTCCTTTCTAGGGGATATTCAAATCCTCTGTGTTAAATCTGTCCCTCCTCTACCTACCCAATCCACAACACTATCAAGATAAAATTTTCATAATTTGTCACTTGAATTACCATAATGGGCTCCCATCATCCACTCCAAACTACAAAGTAGCAAGAAAGAGGGTTCCCCAATCTTTAAAATATATTTTAAACTACAGCATTATTCAGGCTAGAATCCTCTAATTTACAATAGTCCAAAATTACATAGAATTGAAAGTCCAACAATAAACAAATGTGGTATTTTCATACAATGCAATATTGCTCAGCCTTAAAAAGGAAGGAAATTCTGAACATGCCAAGACATAGATAACATTGAGGATACTGTGCTAAGTGATGCAAACAAGACACAAAACAGGTGGGGACGTGAGGAGTTACTGGTTTTAGCTACAGAAATTCATTTGAGAAGATGGGAAGCTCTACAGGTGACCGGAGATAATGGTTTGTTTTGTAACAGTTTCCTCCCAATTGAGGCATTGAATCCTACAGGGAAGCACCTTAAGACAGTAAGTAAACAACTCAAAATAGCTTCAGGAAGTCCTTGAAACTGATCAGATTCACTGGGCTCCCTTCCTCCCAAGAATAAATAGAAAAGCCTGCTGAGGGTCACTCTCATGCAAGTTAAACTGCAAAGAACACTCTGAGACCAGCCAACGAGCCTGAAAGAAGCAGAAACCAACTGAATTTCTCAGAAAGGACACTCTGCAACCTGTTGAGCTGCCTGCTGGCTATGTAGTGTGCTCTAACTTCCCAGCCTTTGTGAGCGGTCACCCATGCTAAAAGGGGATTTGGTGACACAGCTATCCATGAGTCATTTCTGCTTCTCTAAGTAACCCCTCATGCTGTGGGATAATGTTCTTATACCCTGTAAAGATTTGTCACTTATATTGGTTTAATAAAAACTGATTGGCCAGTAGCCAGGCAGGAAGTATATGCAGGGCAACCAGACTGGGAGAATTCTGGGAAGAGAAAGGCTCAGTCTGCAGTCACCAGCCAGATACAGAGGAAGCAAGATGAGAACACCTCATTGATAAGAGGTACCAAGCCACATGGCTAACATAGACAAAAATTATGTGTTAAGTTGTAAGAGTTAGTTAATAATAAACCTGAACTAATAGATCAACCAGTTTATAATTAATATAAGCCTCTGTATGTTTTGTTGGGACTGAACAGCTGCAAAACCAGGCAGGACAGAGTTTTTTTTTTCTTCATTGAAAAAATTTCTGCCTCCTCCCTGCCTCCCAGTTCCCTCCTCCTCCTCCCACTCCTCTCCCCTTCTCCCCCTCCCCCCCTCCATTCCCCCTCCCTCTCGAGTCTGAAGAGCAGTCCAGATTCCCTGCCCTGTGGGAAGTCCAAGGTCCTCCCCCCTCCATCCAGGTGTAGGAAGGTGAGCATCCAAACAGGCTAGGCTCCCACAAAGCCAGTTCATGCAGTAGGATCGAAACCTAGTGCCATCGTCCTTGGCTTCTCATCAGCCTTCATTGTCTGCCATGTTCAGAGAGTCTGGTTTTATCCCATGTTTATTCAGTCACAGTCCAGCAGGCCTTGGTGAGCTCCCAATAGATCAGCCCCACTGTCTCAGTGATTTCTGTTTATACCCTTATTCATACTCCTGTGAGTAACCCTAATAAAACTCATTGGTTCACCAAGTTGGACTTGTGTGGTCCCAAACTTTTGGTCTGTTACGGGCTCTCTATCTGGAGTGAATAGACAAGTGTGTTGCCTCTCCCCTGGGAAAGTCTTGTCACACAACATGGTTCCAAAGTAATGTGACTGTACTTATTGTTTTGAACTACACTTATCTGTAACCAAAATGACAAATTTTACATTGTGTGTGTGTTTTAACACAATTTTTAGAAATCATTTGATAAGCCGGGCGGTGGTGGTGCATGCCTTTAATCCCAGCACTTGGGAGGCAGAGGCAGGCGGATCTCTGTGAGTTCGAGACCAGCCTGGTCTACAGAGCTAGTTCCAGGACAGGCTCAAAAGCCAAAGAAAAACCCTGTCTCAAAAAACAAAAAAAAAAAAAAAATCATTTGATAGCTCTCTCTTATCTAGAGATGAATACTGGGTACCTTACAATGACTTCTATAAACCAGGTCCCTGCCTGGGCCTCTAAGCCCTACTCACAAAGCACGCTGAGCTACCTGCTGTGGATTGTTTCTGACACCACTCTATCACTGAGACAAGTTGATGTCTCTCACCTTGACTCTGTGTGGAAGACAGCACAGCACAGTGTTCGGTGGAGGCTGGGGATGCCTTGACTCACTTTCGCTTCTGATGGACCGCAAGCAGATTGCATTAGCTGTTACCTAATCTCTTGGTCCAGGGTAAATATGGAAAAGCCATGGTCCTTTGTGGAGACTGAGCAAAACAGTGCGTGTAAAACACTTAGCACATGGTAAACACCTAGCACCTGCTGACTGTCAGTCACCAGCAAACGCTGTCTGACCTGTCAAACTAGTGTTCATAGTGGTGTCCTGGGTATGGTCCTGCCCATGTCTTCCCCATCCTTGCCAACTGGACAGGACTTCTTTTGTTCAGTAACTCGCATAAACTTTTGTTTCTCTTTTAAAATTTTTTAAAAGTCTGTTTAAATATGTCTCATAGTTTGAATTTAAAATATTCTCCATAGGCTTGATCCCCTTGATCCCCAGCTGCTGGAACCTTTAGGAGGTAGAAGTGGGGCACCGAAGGTGAGCATCTAGTATTTATAAACCCACCCTATTTCCCACCTGCTCTCTGCTTCCTGGCTGTTGATACAAGGTGACCAGCCACCTCTCATTTAGGCCCCCAGGCTTCCCCTCAAACTGGGAAACAAAGCTAGGGGATGTAATATATGACCATCCTGGTGAACTATGAGTGCACGGAGATACAGACCTATAGCTTGTCACCTCAGCATATAAGTCTGGTCCCTGGCAGGTGGGACACCTTGCAAGCAGCAGAGGCATGCTTAAGAACTGAGTTCAGATCCCATACTGAATCCAAGACTGTACTGGATGCCCAAGAGTCCAGAAGATTTCGTGTCTGAATCCTAGATGCCACCTATCCATATTTGCAAGTCGTTATACTCCCTCTTGATATGAAAAAAGCTTTATGGCCAAGGTTAACTCATTGCTGTGTAATAGTAAGAGGCTCCAGGCTGAACATTGCCCTTACCCTGGGCATTGAGGACACAAGACAAGTGTGTCCCTGGGAGCCCTGGCCTACCCAGGCATCCAGGAAGCACACATAGACATGATCTCAGACACACCCAAGGCCTTGTCATTGAAGTGACTCTTGATGGTAGACTTCTCTGTACAGGTACACCCTGCAGAATCCAGAGACAGAAAATACCAGCCACTAAGCACATCCTGTAATTACTTAAATGGAGTCAACTCGGTGACAAGGTTGGCGAACTGCACTTGTCTCCATTTTCATCTTCTAAGGAAGACTCTCTCTCCCCCTTACTTAAGCCTCCAGTTTTGACATTATCTTGAACTAGGGATAGAGTTAAGGTTTCCATTTCCCACCACCACCTCCGCCCCACCCTTTCCACAGGATATGTTAAGCCTGGGGAAGAATGCTTTAGTAAACATGGCTTTCTGTTTAAACATGTTAATAATTGTTGAATTTGGTTCGGGGCAAAGTTTTATTGTAATGGTTGTTAACAGGAAGGTCTCCGACTGTCAAATCACTTCACACATTTCATCCAGAGAAAACTCGAGGTGTTCCAAGGGTGGTCCGCCACATCTCAGGGGATTAGCAGTTGGACAGACAGGAAGAAAACCGTCCACAAGACACAGAGGGAGAGAGGGAGAGGCTGAGGGGGGAAAGGGTGAGAAAGGGGAGTGCACGAAGTTCATGACGGAGCAAACAGAGGGGTTCAGGCTAAAGTCTGGAGGTGCCTACTCCTGCTTTATTTCCACAGATCTCCTCAGGATGTTGTCTCCTTCCTTAGGCCTGGGTAGGCCCTGAGGTTCTGTATTTCTAAAAGACTCCCAGTGATACCAGATCATGTGAGACACTGTGCAGTCCCACAAAAGCAGAACTGCCCAGATGTGTCAATAACCACTGTGTCAGTAATTCACTCAACCTTTTAAAAATAATAACTTCAATTCTGAATAACTTGATGGGAAAAAACTCAAACATCTATAATATTCTCACAGCTATACCCTTGTTGGTACTGCCAGCTGTAAAGCTCAGCCATCAAATCTCATTTGTACCAAAGAAAGAGAAGGAGGCAAACTAATTTAGGGAAGACAGAGACCAAGCTTTGCGTTCCAACAAAACTTAGAAACACTTTCCTTCCATCCCCAACTTCTCAGGCCATCTCTACTGTGCTCCCCTGGACTGAAAACATTTTGAAGACGAGAACAAAAATGATCCTCTTTTTTTTTTTAATTAAATGTCTGCCTGACAGTTCAACCTCTAATTGCACATCACAGCTCATGGGCAAGCCTTATAAAGAAGAGCCCTATTGTAAATACTTTGGGAAATAAGCAACTACATTACATTCTTAATTTACCTTGATGTAAATCTGGGTTAGATGCACTAGAATTTTTTTTATAAATCCCTCTCTGGATTTTTGTTGTTGTTTTTATGTCAAATATTCAACATCTTTCAGATTCCACTAACTCCAGATATTTCATCCTCCCCCTCCCCATCAAAATCTTGGCTGATGTTCCCTGAGCCCTGAAATCTTCCACACCTTGGCCTTTCTTTCAGCCTCCCTCACACTGAAATAGTCAGGCACCAAGGAAGGCAAAGGAAATAGACAGAACCTTCTCCTCTGTCACACAATGAAATATCCCTTGTGCCCCAAGGCAGTCACAGCCAAACAGGTCTGGTGTTGTGGCAGGAAGTGAGCATCGCCACCCCGGGCCAACTCACAAGCAAGTGTCCAACTGTGCCAAAATAAACATGGTGGCTTGACACAGAGCAATTTCCTGACCTAATGTCACCAGTGGGGTCACCCACATGACGCAAGTCACAAGCCTGATCTCTGTCCCCTGATTCCAACTCTCTGGTGACACCTTTTGCTTATCGAACTCCCCAACCAGCAAGTGTTCTAGCCAGACTCCAGAGGCAATGATAGAGAGATGGGGACAGAGGACACGACACGACCCAGGAACCACACAGCTAATTAGTCTGAGAGCTACTTCTGTGACGTTCACAGCAGGAATCTGATTGGCCAAACGGCCAGCCCACCCTGCAGAGCATAAGCATTCCAGCAACGTGGGCAGCCTGCCAACACTGTGGCCTGGGAGCTCTCAGTACCTGCAGCCCAGGAGCCCTGCCCCGTCACACACTGGCACAAAGATGCGAGGGGAGAGAACGCTCTGGGTACAGATGCTAGACCGCAGCCAAGGCCACAGTACCTTGAAGGGCAGTAGTGACCAGGAGCCGGCTGTGTGTGCTTCTGCCTCTGGGGCCCTTTGAAGGAACCCAAAGTTTGCATTTGGGTGGTTAGGTGTGGAGTTTTGTTTCTTCCCTTGATCGATGTTCTGAGGATCTGGCCCCTGGGAATCCCAGGTACCGGTAGCAGGCCATTGGAGAGAAGCAGATTCCTATCAGACCTCTTCTACCGTAGCATTGGTACCTAAGCACACCACACCTTAACAGTAGCTTCACTCCTTAGTGTGGGGAGCACTAAGATATGCTTTCTAAATAAGGGAGGAAAAGGTGTAACTGTTAAGAAAAGTCTGAATGAAAGCAGGAGATCCTTCTGAAGGCCCCGAGTCGCATTTGCTGCTCTGTTTTGGAACAGCAGTGCTCGCCTCGGTTTCCCTCTGGGCTCTTCTCAAAGTGAAGTGGACCAACGTCTAACAGGAAAAGTCCCTTCTGCTTCCTCCTCCTCAGCCCCCATCCATCCTGTAGCACAGCATCCCAACGTGTCTCCTCAGTCCACTTCCCCAGATGCACACCCTTGCACAGCATCTTGAAGAAGACTTGGGCATGTGGCCACTGAGATTCCAAGCCAATACTCTAGGCTTAACATCTGACATCAAGCTAATTGACCCTCCCCAAAAAACAGGCTCCTACCGCCCTTTTTTCTCTTAATAGTATTAGCACGTCCCCAGGAAGGTGGAAACCCAGCAGGCCCAGCCCTCTCAGGTCCCACAGAACTATTATATGTCCTGTCTCTGTCTCTCACATTCCCCTTCCCTTCCTCTTTGTACTGTGCTGCTCCCAATACATACCCCTGCTTCTTACCTAGACTATGAGACACACCCCTGCCCGGTCCCTGTAGCTTTGAACCCTAATTGGGCTATGAAAACACCACATAAGTCTCAAGTCTCCTGACTTTTGCAGAGGAAGGAGAGAACGGGGTCCCGAAGAAGAGGCCTCACCATGAGTGTTCAGAGAGGGATTCTTTTCAGCACTCATTCTGTAACTCAAACATTGCAACCCATGCTCTCCCTGCAAACATCTGGAAACAAAGACTCCTCGCCATACTGTCTGCTCACTGGACGCAGCCAGACTTTCCTGTCTCCATGTTTTGCTCACTTAGAGTCCTTGTCTGGATCACTTAGTAAAACTGAGGAGTAAAACTCCTCCCGCTCAACCAGGAGATGCCTCCCATCCTCTGAGCCCCTAGTATGACAGTGACTGAGCTTTCCTTTTGTCACAGTTATTTATCCTACTTGACACTGAAGGCTTCTTTCTCTCTTTTTTTTTTCATTATTTTATACTACCTGTCAGTCTGCCCTACATTAAAAATAAAGAACTGCATGGCCCTGCTGATATTTGATGGCACAGAAGCAGGTGGCAGACATCCTGGTACCATGCTGGCTTCATGTCCGTATTTCAGGAAGGACCTAGTCAGTTTTAGAAGGATAAGGATTCTATTAGGAAATAAAAACAAGGGACTCCTGATGGCAAGAATGGTAGGAAAACAAAGCATTCCAGGCAACTTACTCCCAGGACACAGGCTGATGCATAGAGTCCCACACCCCCACCCCCAGTTAACACAAGAACAAAATGTAAAGGTAGCCTGAGAAAGCCAGGGGTGGCTGAGGAGCCCAGAGTACTTCCCAGATTCTCCAGCTCTCAGAAACTGGAGACAAAGTCTTGAAACAATCAGAAAACAGCTTCTCGCTAAGGTGGACACCTGAGGGAACATGCAAGGCTTGGAGGGTCACAGAGACTGCTTGTTAGAACACACGGAAGGAGAGGGCATGCCCGCTCAGAGCCTCTGGTGGCTCAGCCAAAAAGTCACAGGGCGGGGCAAGCAGGGATTAAACAGCTAACACTGGCACCGGCACAAAACTATCTGTACAACAGAAAGGTTATCTGGCCTTGCAGAGCCTCTCAGCCTGGAGATATACTCTATCTCTCAACATACAGCCTATTCCGGATTCAGAAGCCATCTTGAGAAGGTCATACCCAGACTGGGGCCCCATGAGACTGCCAGGCAGGCTGGGTGTCAAAACTACCTGGACAGTGGATAGGGTTTACTACACTACCCTCTGTGGAGCCTGTGGGTGGTAATGGATTAGAAATGTTAGCTTACAACTGGCACCAGTCCAGCCCCACGGTTATAGAGACCTGATTTGTCTGAAGTAAACTCTAAACCAGGAAGCTGGTTCCAGGTTACCTTGTACTAGTGAGCAGGGAACAAAGCAATTACTCCCACTGATAACTGGTGGGCAACACACACATTCAAAAGAAAAGTGGTGTTTGCTTTTTCCAGGGGATACATAGAGCAGAGGATACCAAACACCCATTCTTGCCCACACTACTGGCCAGCATAGGAAATACATTCTTCCTTTTGTCTTCCTTTGGGTCACACACCAAAGGAAGTTATACATACATACATACATACATACATACATACATACATACATACATACGTTACATGTATACACACATACCTACACAAATCTCAACATGAATCTCAACAAAAAACAAAGCAATATGATTCTTCCAAATGTTCATAACTCTATAACAACTGACTCCCAATATATTAAACTAAATGACATATTGATTAAAAAAAATTCAAAATAATGATTTATTGCAATGTCACTGAACTCCAAGAAAATGCATAAAAACAGCTGAATGGATAAAGGAAGACAGTATAATGTGTGAATTATAAACAATTGAATGGATTAAGGAAGACAATCTAAGTCAATGTGAAAAGAGACAGAGTTTTGAAAAGAGACTCAAGCAAATGTTGGAAATGAAAAGCTCAATAAATCAAATTCTAAAAACACAGTAGGAAACCTCATAGACAAAAGGTAAGCACAGAATTTGAAGACAAGTTTGATAAACAAGAGCACCGGTACCAAGGAGAAGGAGAAGAAGTCACTGTGAACAGAACATGTAAGACCTCTGAACATGAATAAAAGACCAAGCCTAGATATCTTTGTCTAAGAAGACACCAAGACACAGAGTAAAGACACAGAAAACCTATTCAGTGAAAGAACAACAGAAAGTGTCCTGTCTTAGGAAAGCAGCAAACATCCAGGTACAAAAGACACATGGCATCTTAAATAGAACAACAGGCAGCACAACCATGCAGAGACACAGAAACTGACCAAACTGCTTCTGAGTGAACAGTGGGACCCTGAAGAAACCAGGAAGGGAGCTGAAGTGAAGCTGGAAATGCACTGAATTAAAATCAGCAACAGCAATTCTGAGAGTCAAGTTTATGGCTGTAGGTGCGACATTTAAAAAATGGGGAGACTCATAGTTGAGTGGGTAGGGAGGTGGAAGAGAACCTGGGGCAATGAGAATGAATATGATCAAACACAATGTATGAAATGCTCAAAGAGGTGGTGAAAATACTTTTAAATCGGAGTCCTAATTACTATTCTATTGCTGTGAAGAACCACAGCCAAGGCAGCTCTTATAAAAGAGATTTAGAAGGTTAGTCCATTATCACCATGGTAGGAAGCAGAGAGGCAGTAGCTGAGAACTTTATTGTTCCACAGCTGCAAGAAGAGAGAGACAGACATTAGGCATGTCCTAATGTCCATCCCCAGTAACACACCTCCTCCAACAAAGCCATATCTCCCCAACAAAGCCATATCTCCTCCAACAAAACCATATGTCCTCCAACAAAGCCATATCTCCTCCAAAAAGGCCGCCCCTCCTAAGCCCTCTCAAACAGTTCCTTCCACTAACTGGAGACCAAGTATTCAAACATATGCGCCTGTGTGGGCCATTATCATTCAAACCACTGTATTCCACTCACTGGCCCCCACGGGCTTGTATCCATAAAAAAAAATACAAAATGTACTCAGTTCAACTTCCAAAGTTGCATAGTCTTTCAGAATCTCAACACTGTTTCAAAGACCAAGTTCAGTGTCTCTTCAGAGACTCGGGATAATATAAGACCCTGTAAAATCAAATGCAAAATCAAATAGCAGACATCCAACCTACAATGTCACAGGATGTACACTACCATTCCAAAAGGAAGGGATGAAGGCATGGTAGGAAATACTGGGCCAAAGTAAGGACAAAATCCAGCAAGGAAAACTCCAGTTCTGCAGCTCTATGTCCAGTCCAGTGCCCAAGGTCTTAGATGATTCATCACCTTCAGCTTTGCTGACTGCAACATTCCCTCTCTTTCTAGATAGATAGATAGATAGATAGATAGATAGATAGATAGATAGATAGATAGATAGATAGATAGACTGATAGATGTGTGTGTGTGTGTGTGTGTGTGTGTGTGTGTGTGTGTGTGTGTGTGTGTATACAGTTTGTTAGCAGCTCTCCTGTGAGCAGTTTGTCTTGCAGCTCTGGCATCTACAACATTTTGGGTTCTCCAACATAATCCAAAATCCATTTTCATGGTTTCACACAATGGGCTCTCTAGGACTCCATGTGGGGACTCCTCCCCTGCATGCTTTGCCTCAGTGGATTTCCTTGACCTCAGAGGAAGATTCCTTAACCCCTGTATCCTTCTTGGCTCTAAACCCAGAACCATGTGGCATAAGCTGCCCAGTTCTTCTGCTTGCTGGTTCATTGAACCATTTGCCTTTGCATAAATTTTCCATTGTTTATGGTTTCCTTTGCTGCTTAAGGTTTCCTTTTGTTCTTTCTCATAAGCTGGAATCTTAGCTGGCTTTTGCCAAGTGCACCATGCCCTTTTTTCCATTTTTAATCATCCTTTCTTACAGTTTTTGTCTCCTTGAGTACAGGACTTGGCTCCAATATTACATTTCCTGGTGTTCTTTCATTCCTCTAACTATCCAAGCTGGGTTTCTCTTTGGCTTACTTGCTCCTTTCCACTGTAGATCTGTGTGAGAGAGACTACCAATAACCACAGGACGCAGTCAATACTAGGCTGTCTTGAAATCTCCTCTAACAATACCATTAATCCATTAACTTCAGGCAGATTTTTAGGACAAGGGCAAAGAGTAGCCACATGTTTTGTTGTCTACTTGTTTGTTTTTTGCCAAATATCACAAAGACGATCTCTAAGTCAGCGGATACAATTCATTCTTCCCAACCCCACAGTCCCCTCTGAAACCCCACAGTCCCCTCTGAAACCCCACAGTCCCCTCTGAAACCCCACAGTCCCCTCTGAAACCCCACAGTCCATGTCTCCCTCAGCACTGTTCCCTTTCATGCTCCTAATAGGATGTCCTATTAAGCTCCACTTAAAACATTCAGCTGCCTTTCTTGTCCAAAATCCCAACGTCGTCCACAGTCCTCCAACAAGCAGTATGGTTAGGGCTGTGATAGCAATGTCCCTGTTATCAACTTCAGTCTTTGTTACTCTTCTGTTGCTGCGAGGAGACACCATGATCGAGGTGACTCTTATAAGAGGAAGCATTTAACTTGCTCACAGTTCAGAGGGTTAGTCTAGATCATCATGTCAGGAAGCAGAAGGCATGGCACTGGAGCAGTAGCTGAGAACTTTACATCCTGACCCATAGGCAGCAGGCAGAGAGAAACACTGGGCCAGATGTGGGTTTTTGAAACCTCAAAGCCCACCCCCAGTGACACACATTCTCCAACAAGTCTAGACCTCAAACAATTCTACTAACTGGGACCAAGTATTCAATTATGTAAGCCTGGGGGGGTGATTCTCATACAAATCACCACAATAATCAGTTAATCAAATGATCATACACCATCATCAGATTGGTTTCATTACACAAATCAATAAGCACAATGCATCACATAACTTGTTTACAAATCACATGATCATCTCAATACATGCTGGAAATAGACTGGTAAAACACATAGCTTTTCACTAAATTAAGTCTGAAAGGATCACACCCAAACATAATATTTCCATATATGACAAACCCATGGTCAATGAAAGGTTAAATGGGGGTGAGGGGCATGTGGAAAGTTTTTCCTTGAAAATTACTAGACAAGAATATCCCGTTCTCACTCAGTACAGTACTTGATGTTTTACCTAGAGCAGTGAGGAGGGAAAAGAACTAAAGATACAAAACAGAGAAGAAGTCAATTGTCTCTATTTGTAGACTTTTAGATCTGATAAACTAAACTGAAAAAAACAACAGAAATACAGCTTTTTTAAAACCCCAACAGCAGACATGCTGACAGTGACATCAAACAGACAACCCTGTTGATAATATCCTCAAAAGGAATGAAATACTTAGGATAAATCAACCGAGAAGGCAAAAGACATCTACACTGTAAACTATCAAACAATGAAGAAAATGTCCAAATCAGTACAGACAGGAAAGCCTGCCATGCTCAAGGTCAGCAGGATTGGCATTGGGCATTGGTCTTCTCACCAAAAATGATACCCAGATTTCATACAGCCGGCAACAAAATACCAATGGTATTTTTCACAGACACAGGACAAACAAACGCAAAATTCACACAAAAATCACAAAACAAGGCAAATGAGCAAAGCAGCCCCGAGCAAAGAACAATTCCAGAGGGTTTTTTTTTTTAATCTACTATCCAAATCCAGTACATAAACATTAGACTTCAAATTACACTTTAGAGCAGTGGTTCTCAAGCCGTGGGATGCAACCCTTTGTGGGCCGAATGACCTCCTCACAGGAGTCGCATATCAGACACCCTGCAAATTAGATATTTACATTATGAGTCATAGCAATAGCAAAATTACAGTTATGAAGGAGCAATAAAAGTAATTTTATGGTTAGGGTCACCACAACTTGAGGAACTGTATTCAAGGGTCTCAGTGTCAGGAAAGATGAGAACCATTGCTCTAGAACCATGGCAACAAAAATATCAAGTCATCCACATAAGATCGATGTCTACACCAACATAACAGAACAGAGTATCTGTAAGTAAACCCACACGACTAAAGCTATCTGATTACTGACCTAGGTGTTTAAAATATAAGTGGAAGAGGTATATAGAAATATAATCGATCCCACAGTTAAGTGCATGTAGAAGACCCAGGTTTGGTTCTCAGCACCTACCCAGGAAATCACAACCACCTGCACTCCAGTTCCTGTAAACCTGACACCTTCTTCTGACCTCACAGGGCCCTGCTTGCATACAGTACAGTCTGGCAGTCAGGCCCATACACAAATACACAAAAAAGTAAATAAATAAATATTTGTAAACATATGTACACTGGAGAAAATATCTCTTTAACAAATGAAATTTAGAAAAACTGAAGTATTTACATGTATAAAAATGAAACAAAGCTGGGCATGGTAGTGCACACCTTTAATCCCAGGACTTGAGAGACAGAGGCAGGTGGAGCTCTGTGAGTCTGATACCAGCCTGGTCTACAAAGAGAGTTTCAGGACAGCCAGGGTGGTTACAGAGAAACTCTGTCTTGGGGGAAAACAAACAAACAAACAAACAAATAAATAGCTAGATCCCTATCTCTTACCTTGTACAAAAATCAATGGATGACAAGCTCTGATGTAAGAAATGAAGTACTTGAAGGAAACCGAGAGGAAATACTTCCAGAGAGAGATCTAGGTGATGACATTCTGAACAGGCCTCTGGCCACTCTGGAAGCATTAGAAAGAGCTACAGATGAAATCCCACCAAGCTAAAAGTCCTCCATGACAAAGGAACCAATCAATCGAATGAGAAGTCTGCCTGTGAGGAGGCAGAAAACTCTTGACAAAGACTCATCCAGCTGAGGATCAACACCCAGAATACAAAATGAGTTAAAAACATGAAAAACATGAAAAACATGAAAAAAAGGAATCTGGCCAACAAATGAACTAAAAGGACATTTTTTTTTAATTCAAATACCCCCCCCCCAGAAAAAAAAACCATGAAAAACTGCTCAACATCTTTAGTCACGACAGAAACCAAACCAAAGCTATTCTGAAGCTGGGCATTGTGTCTCATTCAGGAAGCCACAGTGCCTGGGGAGAGGCTGAGGCAGGAAGGAGTCTAGTGAACCTGAGGCAGGATGGACTACACGGTGAGACCTTGTTTCAAAAGCAAAGAGAGATCACCTCCAACAAGAACAGCTATCATTACCAAGAATAAAATGCTGTCAAGGACGCAGAGGGAGAGGCATCCTCACACCCTGTTGGTTGAGACGTTAATGAGTCCGGCCACTGCAGAAATCAGAATGGAGGTTCCTCGAAGAACTAAAAATAGACCTAGCTTATGATCCAGCTCTACAACTCACGGTGCCAAAGGAATTAATTAACGAATACCCTAGAGAGTTAGTTCAGCACACAATCGAGATACCTCCATAGCCATGTTTATCTCAACCCTGTTCACAATTGCCAGTGCAAGGAATGAGCCTTTGTGCCTGATCAGGGGATGGAAGGATAAACTAGGGACTTTTTGCCTCACAGAGCATAAAGCCAAACCATGCTATTTGCAGGGGGGGAAAGTGTGAAAAGGAGATCATCGTGGTAAGCAATACGAACTAGATCAGAAGACAATGTTTTCTCTCAACTACAGAGTCAAGAAGTCAGAGACATGAAGGTAGAGAGGATTCAGGGAGGTGCGGGAGAAGCCAGGGAGGGCGGGAGAAACCAGGGAGGGCGGGAGAAACCAGGGAGGACGGGAGAAACCAGGGAGGTGCAGCAGGGAAGCCCTGGGGAGAAAAAATGAATAATGGGCAGTGAGTATCATACGTTATATGTGTGTATGAGGATTTTACAATTAAAACACTTTATTTTATGTAATAAAATATGCTAATTAAAATGAAAAATAAATATGAAGTGCAAGTCACCCTTGATAAACACTATTATCCAATGCTGCGTCATGGAGGTGTGATGTCATGGGCACAACTGGACGAGAAAGACAATCTGGTAAGTCTCGTAGACCAAACCCTCACCAGAATCCCCATTATCCTGGAAGACAGTTCAATGAGTGACCGATCCTTCTGTTGTGGGGCAGGCACATGCTGAGGCTGTGGGGGGGGGGGACAAAGGTAGACCTCCCTTTATGGGGGATTATTCGTTCTCCTTCAAAATGTGTTTGGGCCGGGCGGTGGTGGCGCACGCCTTTAATCCCAGCACTCGGGAGGCAGAGGCAGGCGGATCTCTGTGAGTTCGAGACCAGCCTGGTCTACAGAGCTAGTTCCAGGACAGGCTCCAAAACCACAGAGAAACCCTGTCTCGAAAAACCAAAAAATAAATAAATAAATAAAATAAAATAAAATGTGTTTGGAGAATTGCACACATCACCACTGTTTTTCTACCATTCCCACCCATCCTTCCCCTGTTTCACGTCCTCCCGTGCCCCCGATTTCCTCTCAAATTCATGACCTTTTTTTCTTTATTATCATAAATAATCATTGTTATTATCTACCTGGGTGGATAAACGCCAGGCCTCACCACCCATACTGAGGAGCTGTTGGCAGTGAACAGCAGCCAGGAAAAGGAAAATCTTTCTTCAGTGAGGATGTGCCCACTACTAGGTCTCCCATACTCTGGTGTATGGCTCGATGCCCATGCGCAAACTCAGTGAGGGACGTGGAGGTGAGACAGGCATCAGGTTAGGGGGATATGGGACAGATGGATGGGGAAGGATGGAGGGTAGATATGATCAAATATCATCGTATACGTATATGAAATCCTCAAAAATAAGGAAAATGTTTAAAAAACAGAATGTTCATTTTATAAACTTCTTTATAAAAACCTTGTAAATAATTTTAAAAAACACCCACATATCAAAGTTAATGAAACTCAAAGTCTATACATCTCACTGAACACAGAGCAGCCATCTGAACTGAAATGGTGGAGGTTCACCCTGACGTTTGTCCTTCCACTGTTGAATATATTTTTAAGAACTTATCCACCACTAAAAGTAAAAGATCCATGACAGGTTAGCATTAGGAAGACAACTAGCTTCACATCCAAAATGCTTTCTTCTTCTAAAGGGCTCTTTAACATTTAACTAAGATATGGCTAAAGCGATTGTATTAAATGCTTTCCAAATTATATTTCAAATAATGTGTATTGAAAAGAATTGATTTAAAAGTATCATTTTTTCCATTTTTAAACAAGTTGATTGACATACAATTTTTAGTTTTGATGAACATATATGTTATGAAAGGGTATTTGTGAGTAACTAAAATATCCACGTGTGTGTGTTGCGGACATGAGTACACTAACTTAAAAACAATGACAAAAGTCTTAACATCAAACAGAAGGTGTGCACTCCAGCACTGCACATGGAAATGTTTGATGTTTTATTATTTGCTTCAATGACCTTTTGACCATTTTATACTAACCAACTTTGTCTCCTTTTTGGCTATTTTATACGATACAAGTGTAGCATCTCCTGATGGGCTTTACTTCTGGCTTATGCAGGATGTGTTTCCAACCACTCATCTTCAGACTGTCTTAGCGGGTGAAGCAACTTTCTTACAGACAAATCTCACTACATTTGTCTCTGTGTTTGTCCTGCTGTTCTCCCAGCATACACCGTGCTGGTTAGTTTTATGTCAACTTGACATAGCTAGGAACTGGAACGGAGGGAGCCTCAGTTGAAAAACCATGTCTCCATAAGATTGGACTGTAGGTCATTCTCTTAATTAGTGATTGATAGGGTCCAGCCTGTTGTGCGTGGGGCTACCCCTGCGCTGGTGGTCCTAGGTTCTATAAGAAAGCAGACTGACTTGATTGGGGCAGGGGGAGGGAAATGGGAGGCGGTGGCGGGGAAGAGACAGAAATCTTTAATATATAAATACATACATACATACATACATACATGCCTAGAAAAAGGGAGGACATAAAAAAATTAATTAATTAATTGATTTAAAAAAAAAAAAACAGACTGAGCAAATCATGGGAACAAGCCAGTAAGCATCACCCCTCCATGGCCTTTGCTTCAACTCCTGCCTCCAGATTCCTACCCTGATTGAGTTCCTGTCCTGAAGTCCTTCAATAATGGACTATGATGTGGAAGAGTAAGCCAAATAAACTCTTTCCTCCCAGACTTGCTTTTGGTCATGGTGTTTCACCGTAACAATAGCAACTCTAACTGAGACACACATCTTTGGGTGCTCTTTTTTTGTTGTTTTGTTTTGTTTTGGATTTTTTTGTTTTGATTTTTCGAGACAGGGTTTCTCCGTAGCTTTTTGGTTCCTGTCCTGGAACTAGCTATTGTAGTCCAGGCTGGCCTCGAACTCACAGAGATCCGCCCGCCTCTGAGACACATATCTTTTCACTGGATCATGTGATCTACTTCTTCACTGGATCATGTGATCTACTTGTGTACTTTCCATGTGACTGGTGGTTTGTGAAGACTTGTTCCTTTTTTCATGATAATTTCTTTCTGGTAATTTTATATTAATATTATCCTTTGATTCTTTCTTCCTCTGTTTATTGTGATCTGGCGGCTTCCTGTATTGGAAGGGATTGATCCTCTTTCTCTTTTGTGTACCTAAATTTCGAGTGGACCCCGTAGTTTCATACGTCTTTATGATGCTAATTATCCTCCCACTTCCGGAGAACTTCCATCAGCCAGTTTTCTTGTCTTGTCTACAGTACCACTTTGCTGGGTTCAGTGCTCTTGGTTGACACTCAGTGTTCTTTCCAGGGCTAAATAGAGTTTCTGCTGAGACATAGTCTAATAAGCTAATGGAGGGTCCCTTAAATGTGGCTTGATACATTTCCTGTTTTCAGAGGTCTCTCTTTAGCTTGGACTTTTGATAGCTTGACTGCAATATGGCATAGAGATCATCCATTAATAGGCAAAACACTTTGGGGTCCATTGATCCCAGATCCAGTTGCTCTCATCTCTCCCAATATTCAGTAACATTGGAAGCTGTTATTTTGTTGAACTTATTTTCTTAGCCTTTCCCCCTTTCCTTCTTCTTCAGGAATACCTATAATTTGAAAATGTGTTTATTTCCTGATGACCCAGATGCCTAGGGACATCATGCTTCATTCTTTTTATTTGGGGAAGGAGACTTGGATGAGTTCTCTCAAAAGAAATACCTTTGCATTCAGAAATTCTTCCTTCTGTTTGGTCCAGACAGTTGCTCAAGATTTCTATTGAATTCTTCAGGTAAAGATTCCTCTTTGACTGTTTTCATGGTTTTTGTCTCTTTGCCAGATTTCTTATTCAGACCTTGTATTGTTTCCCTGACTTAATTGAATTCTCCTTCTGCATTCTCTTGAATCTTAGGAGGTTTCCTTAGAATCACTGTTTTGAGTTCTTTTGCAGGTAGTCCACCAATTTCCTTTTCTTTGAGATCTGATGGTAGTAGTTATTGTGTTCTTTTGCAAGTGTCATTTTTCCTTAATTGGTCAGACTTCTTGTGTCCCTCTATTGAAACTTGCACGTCTTAGGCACATGTTGTCACTACCAATTTTATATAGTGATTTTCGGAACAAACATTTTTCTCCTGAAGTCAAGTCTTGGGTGCTATTTAGTATGCTAGCTAGGCTCTGGCTCCATCTGGGTGCAGCAATATCCTCTCCACCTAGCTTTCTGGTTTATAATCAATGGCTTGGGTTTCTGCAGAGAGCAGACATCCCCTGCACAGCCTCTCTAGAGAGCCCAGGCAATGTTAACATAGTCACACAGTAGCAAGAGGACCCCTGCCAAGCTCCATGGGCTGTGCATGGATAAGCTCACTCCGGCAAGCCTGGATGTGTGCAGCATAGGGGTACCCATCATCTTCTGGGGGTCCTGCAGGAGTAAGGTCACTTCCAGAGGACCAGAATCCAGTAAGGATGTAAAGCACACAGCAACAGGAAGGCACGGGGGTGGAGGGCTCATTTTGAAATAGGGCCCTTTGGCAGCAGCATTTTTTTAATCATAGAGCATTTTCCTGAGTTCAGTCTGGCTCTAAACTGAGGCAATGGGATGGCAGATGCAAGATCTTCACGCCTTTCTTTTGTTTTTTGTTTGTTTATTTGTTTGTTTGTTTGTTTGAGACAGGGTTTCTCTGTGTAGCCCTAACTGCCCTAGAACTCATTCTGTAGACCAGGCTGGCCTTGAACTCACAGAGATCCTCCTGTCTCTGTTGTGGGACAATGTTCTTGTACCCTGTAAAGATTTGTTACTTGTATTTATTTAATAAAACACTGATTGTCCAGTTGCCAGGCAGGAAGTGTAGGTGGGACGAACAGACTAGGGGAATTCTAGGAAGAAGAAAGGATCAGTCTGTAGTCACTAGCCAGATACGGAGGAAGCAAGATGAGAATATCTAACTGATAAAAGGTACCAAGCCACATGGCTAACACAGACAAGAATTATGGATTAATTTAAGTTGTAAGAGCTAGTAAATAATAATAAGCCTGGGCTAATAGGCCAATCAGTTTATAATTAATATAAGTCTCTGTGTGTTTTATTTGGACTGAACAGCTGTGGGACCAGGTAGGACAGAAACTTCAGTCTACGTGCCTCTGCCTCCCAAATGCTGGGATTAAAGGCATGCACCACCACTGCAGGGCCCCTCCTTTCCTTATGAAACCATCCAAGCCTCTGCCCCAGCCTTTCCATTGCATCCATCAAGTGCACCAATGTTCTTCCCAGATGGCCTAGGTGAGCAGATGCTGTTTGTATGATTCTGGATCTTCCTTGCAGGAGAAGTCACCTCCAGCCTACCCTTTTGCCAGTTTTGAGTCCTGGGTTTATGTCCTCGGTCTGTCTTTGGTTGATTTGAGGAACCTATTGTAAAATAAGGATGCAATTTCATGCTCTTTGCAGGTGGATACTCAGTTGACTGAGCACTGTTAGAGAGATTTTCCTTTCCACATATTCTTGGGGCCCTCATCCAACATTATTTGAGTATGTATGCATAGGCTTACTTATTGGCTTATTTATTTTGTTCCATTATTCAACATTCTTATGTTACTGCCAGCCTGTTTTCATTACTACTACTTTGGAACAAAATTTAAAATCAAACACATGACACCTTCAATTTTGTTCTTCTTTCTCAAGATTGCTTTTCGATTTAGGGTCCAGTGTGGTGTCATACAAATTTTAGAATTCTTTTTTTGTTTCTGCTAAAAAAAATTACCCTAGAATTTTGCTTGTATTGATTATGTAACTATGCCTGTGAATTATAGATATAACAATATTAATTTTTCTAAGTAATAGACAGGAACCATCTTTCCATTACTATGTCCTTTATCAGTTTCTTTTATTGATATTTTATAATTCTCTGTGCATAAGTGTTTTACCTCCTTAGTTAAACTTATTCTTCTTTTGGGATGTTGTTGTAATGGGATTTTTAAATTTTCTATCCAGATGGTTTATTATAAACAGTAAGGGAATATGACCAATGATGTATGTTGATTCTATATCATTAACTTTACTAAATTTATTTGTAAAAGTGTTTCATGGAGTTTTTAGAATTCTTTACATACAGGGTTGTATCATTCACAAAGACCTGTGTTCACTTATTCCATTTTAATTCTGATATCTCTTGTTTCATTTTCTATATCATTGCTCTGGCTGGGACTTCTAGTACATATTGAACAGAAACAGTAAGAGTAGACCATTTTGCCTTGTCCCAGATCTTAGAGAACACGCTTTGGGGTTCTCCCTATGGGTTCTGACCATTATGTTAACTGTGGGACTTCAATCAATATCTTTGTTGTATTCAGGTAAGTTTCTTCCATTTTATTGGGAATTTTTATTATAGTGTTCTGATTTCCTTTCTGTTGCTGTGATAAAATATTCTGAAAAGCAACTTTAGACAAGAAAGAGGGTTTTCTAGTTCATAGTTTCAAGTTATGACCTTCTCGAGGGGAAGTCACGGCAACAGGAGCTTGAAGCACTCACTAGTCATCACATCCACAATCAAGAGGAAAGAGAAATGAACACTGCTTGCTTTCTTGCTCTCAGATCTATTAACCATTTAAGATTCAGAACCACTGTGTAGGTAATAGTGATACCCACAGTAGGCTGAGTCTTCCCACATCACAAGACAATCCCCCACAGACAAGCCCACAGGTCAGCCAAATGTAGACAGTTCCTCTTTGAGACTCTCTTTTAGGTGGCCCTAGATTGGGTCAAGTTGAACATTAAAACTAACCATCCTATTTAGATAAATTCCTTGAAGCATCCATTCTTCCAAGACTAAATAGGATGTCTGAATAGGCCAATAATATACAAGTTTGAATAACCGAACAAAAGTCTCCCTACAATAAAAGAACCAGGAAACTCTGAGGGTGAATTCTACCAAACAATCAAAGAATGATTAAGAATGTTACTTATACTCTTCCAAAAAATAGTTTCAAAGTCATTTTATGAGGCCATAATCACTGTGATACCAAAACCAGACTAAGACACCACAGAAAACTACAGGTCATTATCTCTGATTAACACAGATGAAAAAATCCCCTCAAAGACACCAGCAAAAAGTTCAACAGCACACATCAAAGACCACGTGTGACCAAGGGGACTACGTCCAAGGTGGGCTCGGCATTCACACATCCATGTGACACGCCATGTTAACAGAATGAAACAGAAAAACCACATGACAACTTGATTTTCTCAATATGTGCAGAACAAGAATTCAACAAAATCTCTCCAAATACACTTGTCAAAGGCAATTATGGCTAAAAATATAAAATATTCTTTGTTCAAGCTAGGCATGCTTTTCCTTCAGCCAAGTGCTAGAACAGAGAATAGCAATGAGCCGAATGAAACGAAGATGGCACAAAGACAGTCTCGTTGGGCACTCTTCAACTCTCTTTGAAAACGTTTTCCAGGCAACAAATGTGCACAATTATTCTCCATCCACTTCGGGCGCACACAGACATTTCAGCCTCTTGCTGCTGAAGCTGACTTCTGTGAGCCGCAATGCAGAGCACTTGACATTCTGCGAGTGAGGGACAACATGACATTTGGTTTCCAGGCTAAAGGTTAAACGCATTTGTCATTAAAGTGCTCAGTAAACCCACGGAACAGTCATTTGGATGGGGCACCAAACATTTAATGTGGTCAGAGGCACAAACAAGAGAGCAGATGTTCACATCTGGCGATGACAAGACCAAAAGAATTTTCTTCTGAAATTCGTTCCTCCTTTCCATAATCACTTTCCAAACGTATTTTTAAAATATCTGGGAGAAGATAAAGTAATCATCAGAATGTACATCCAAGGGAAGGGCATAGAGTGAGTGCTGAAGGATTCCCTTTCTCTTCTATTTGTTTCTGGCCTATTCTAATTCCTTAAAACTTTCCAAATACGGCTTTCATAGTACTTTTCATTTTTTAAGTTGTATTTATTTTATGTGTATGAAGTATTTGCCTACATGCATGTATATTATGTGCATGCCTGGTGCCCACAGAGGTCAGAATAGGGCATCAGATCCTCTAGTGGCCTTAGAAATGGTTGTGAGCCACCACAGAGGTACTGGGGATCAAAGTGGGTCTTCTGGGAAAGCAACAAGTGCTCTTAACTACTAAGCCATCTCTCTAATCCCAGCTGTTCGGTACTTTGTAAAGCCAGTATTATTCAAAAAATAAAGAGAAATATTTTGAAGTCCGGCTTCATGACTCCTAACATTTGGAAAGCTGAGGCGGGAGCATTGACAGTTTGACACCAGTCTGGACTACAGTGAATCCCTGTCTCAAAAACAAGCAAAGCCCTTTGAAGTGCACTAGTGTATCATCAGCACTTCCTTGGTCTCCAGAATGAATTACAGTAACTGTGTGTGTGTGTGTGTGTGTGTGTGTGTGTGTGTGTGTGTGCCTGTATGTCCTCGACCTCTGACAACCTGATGAAAAATGCTCTAATCCAGCTAGAAAAAAAAAATCATCTTGAGCAAAATAACCAGAATATTGGGTGCTTTCTCTTATGTGTGGATGCTAGCATTTAAGCTTCCAGTATGTGGACAATCCAGATGGCCATGGAAGTTGGGTACATACTAGGAGACTAAGGAGAAAGGAGAGGATCCCCCAAGAAAGGGGAAACAGAATTCAGTGCTAGGGAGAAATAAATGGAAACTAGACTAGGAGGCCTATCTAGGTAGGGGGATGGGAGAGAAGGGGAGAAGACACCTAACACTAAAGAGCATTTGGAAAACCATATGGAAACCTCCAACTGTAGAAGCCTCTTAAAACATATTCATGTAGGGAAAAAAATCTAAATGCAGTCACCAAATAATAGGGGAGACAATGCTCCAGCTAGACATTTTGTTCCAAGAAAAAAAAAAACCAAACAAACAAAACCTTCCAGTGTCTGGAATATGTTACATCTTGTTGAGCCATTGACTAACCTCCAAACATCACAGGATATTGCCAAAGCTATTGGTTTCTGTCTATAACCTGATAGTGAAGCTCTATTAGTGAAGTCACTTATGTCATTGAACATGAGATGTCCAGCTGGTGCCCAACTAGAAGCTTCACTACTACTGACTGGTGTTCATAGTGATGGGAGGTGTTCTACACACTAGCAGGGGAAAAAGGTAATTATCAATATCACCCAACAATATACCCTGCCTGACATGTACATTGGTGCAATATTAAGACAAATGTTGTGGGAATAACCAAACACATTCTTTGCTGGATTTGAGGCCCGCTCCATGAGATGGAACTCTGACACTGCAAAAAGTGGCCAAGAGCCCGAGACTGGCTAGGTCATGGGCCTAGGGAAACTATTACTCTACTAAAGTCATCGTTGTGACTAAGAACATTCTGCCCTACCTGTAGATCGGTGCCTCACTCAGCCCACCTCAGACAGCCTTCTTCTTGCGGTAGATGGGAATTAATACAGAGACCCACAACTGGACATTACGAAGAGCATAAGAAACTTTGGACCCCTCGGTTCTTCATTGGACGCCTTCATTAAACCTCTCCCCTCAGGGCTTTAGGGTCCCACATGGAAGAGGAGACAGAAAGACTGCAAAAGCCAGAGGTGACAGGTGACTCGTCTTTTAGACAACAACATCTGTGCATGTGTGAAGTCACAGAGAAGACTACGGCAACATACATAGGTTCTGCGTACGTTCAGGTCTGATGGAGTCCCAGTATTAAGAGAGGGAAATGAACACAGGGATCTCACCCCCTAATCCAGAAGCTATCTGAAGTTGATAATCCTAGCAAAGGGACGATCAGTTTTCTCCAACAGGGGCTCATGGGCTTATTAACCACACTCTAGGGCAGGCCCTATGCCCAGGAGCCCAAAACAGACCCCACAATTTTTTTATGGACTTTTTGTTTCCTTTGTTTTGTTTTGGTACTTTTCATCTTATTGGTCTTTTTCGTTTTGGTTTTGATTTTCATTTTGGGAAGATTTTTGTGTGAGAAATGTTTTAGTTTTTGCTTTTATTTTGAAAGAGGGGGTATATAAAATTGGGTGGGTAGGGAGATGGGGGAGATCTGGGAGGGGTTTGAGGGAAATATAATCAAAATTTACTGTATAAAAAAAGTTTAATTAAGAAAAGTTCCACCAGTAAGTCTATAAGCCGCATTATAAGGGATTATTAAAAAGCATGAATTGGGGAGCTAGAAAAAGGGCCCAGCTGGTAAAAAAAACACTTGTTACCCCAACCTCATGGCCTGAGTTAAATCCTTGGAACACATGTGTTTTTGTTTTTGCTTTGCTTTGGTTTTGGTTTTGCTTATTTATTTGGTTTTTGTTTGGGGGGATTGCTTGTTTGTTTTGATTTTTTGTTATTGTTTTGTTTTTTGGTTTTCTGAGGCAGGGTTTCTCTGTGTAACTGCCTTGGCTGTCCTGAAACTCACTCTGTAGATCAGATTGACCTCTGGCCTCAAATTCAAAGAGATCCACCTACCTCTGCCTCCCAAGTGCTAGGATTAGAGGCATGGGCCACCACTGCCTAGTGTCTTCTAACTTATATTTTTTGTTTTTTTTTTGTGGGGGTTTGTGTGTTTGTTTATTTGTTTGGGATTTTGTTTGTTTTTTGAGTCAGGGTTTCTCTGTATACTTTGAAGCCTATTTTGGAACTCACCCTATAGACCAGGCTGACCTTGAACTCAGAGATCCACCTGTCTCTGCTTCCAGAGAGCTGGAATTAAAGATGTGCACCACCACCTCCCAGCTCTAACTTCTATAAGCATCCGATGGCACTCACATGTGCACACACATACAAGTATGATAGATGATAGATAGATAGAT
>NC_022019.1:7161685-7171038 GCF_000317375.1 Microtus ochrogaster
TGATGATAGATAGATAGATAGATAGATAGATAGATAGATAGATAGATAGATAGATAGACAGACAGACAGACAGGAGGGATGAGAAGCAGGATTTGCTCTGCTAGACCTACATGGATGCAGACATTCTGAAAATAGGTTAAATTAACTTCCTGAAGTTCCATTTCTACTGGATAACCTAAATGACAAGCAAGGTGATACTTAACATAATCACCTACTATCAGGGTCACAAGTCTTAATATACAGAAAACACAAGTCAGATGACACAAGAGAAAAGCTGACCCCTGTCCACAGAGCCACTGGCAGAGCCCTGGAATCACTCCACAGTGTAGATAGTTGCAAGTCTTTCTACACAAAGATTACCAAAAACCAGGACTCACTTGAAATACAGATTATTTGTCTCAAATTTTTACTTAAATAGATGTCATTTTATTAGATAAAGATCTTTAAAAAGCATAACTCTAAGGTTATTTTTTAACATATCCTTGAGGTTGGACAACCAGTTTGACTATCTTATTCCAGAACATTCCATCACTGACAAAGATGACACATATCCATTACCAACCACTGTCCTTTCTTCCATGCTGCTCAACCTTCCTGAGCCACTAACAAACTTTCTATGTCTGTGGCTTCGTCTATTCTGGACCTTTCCCACAAACAAGGTCATGCCGCACAGAATCTTTGAATCTCACTTCTTTGACCCAGCAACATTTTCTCAGGGTTTATCCAATTGTGATATATACCCAAATATCTTTCCTTTTCATGGTTAAATGAGAGTCCATTACAAGGCTATCTTACATTTTGTTTACCTACACAATCTCTATCCTGCTCAGACATTTTTATTATTTCTACATTGGGGACATGATAAATAATGACATAGCACATCACATCTGTAGCTGAATGTCGAGGGAGTGCAGGCTTTCACTTAAATTGCTTTTCCAGTTTGTAACTGAGCAGGAATTAGGGGCGGAACCCACCAACCCTTTCCAGGCTCTCACCACACCTTTACTATGATTCTCTTAGTGTACCAGCCCCTCTCACAGCCCACACACATCATCTGTTCTGTACCCAGCTGCGACCACCGTGCCACGTGTCTTTCACTCAGAGTTGTTTAAATGAACAACTGAAGAGCATCTGCCTCAATGTGCTCATCCATCTCAACCACGTCCTCCACGGTCCTAAACACAGTACCTCAAACTCAAACACCTCTTCCAATGCCAGCTCCTCAGGCCCAACAAGTTCCAGGTCGCTGAAGTGAGCCTCCAGCTTCCAGGAGAAAAGAATCTTTCACCACGGAGGGTGGGGGAAGTGTGAAGCAAACAAGCTCACAAGATCTAGTCCACCCTGAAATTGAAATAACCTGCCCATGTTTCCGGTCTCACACAGCTCGTTCATCTGGAAACCCCTGTAGACTCAGTCACCTGGCGAAGAGCAGGTCTCCTGACCCTCTTCCAACTCAAAGATGGGAAAAGTAAATTCCCATGTGGGACACACACACACATTCAGCCTGGGTCTGAGAATGAGCTTGTGTTCAGGGGCATACTTGTGTGTTCAGTGTGCGCTGGAGGAAAACTCAGGGAAGCCTGGGGTGGGAAGTCCTTCTGTCTATGTGTTGCTTTTATTGGTTAATGAATAAAGAAGCTGCTTTCAGCCAATGGCTTAACAGAATATAGCCAGGCTAGAAAAGGTATAGAGAGAGAGTAGGCAGAGTCAGGAAACGCCATGTAGCCCCATCAGAGACAGATACCAGACAGAACTTTACCTGGTAAGCCAGCCACAGCCATGTGGCGATACCCAGATTAATGGAGATGGGTTAGTTTAGGATATGAGAGTTAGCCAGAAATATGCTTAAGCTATTGGCCAAGCAATATTGCAAATAATATAGTTTCTGAGTAGTTATTTCGAGTCTGGGCAGCTGGGAAACTACAGAAGGCTATGTGTCTATAGTCAGCGGTGGGTCTCTGGGACTTTGATCAGGGCCATTCTTTAGCCAACTTTGCAAATGCTAGGGTCATGGGAGAAAGGAAGTCCTTCCCAGGGCATCGATTTATTTCCTTTTGGCCCATTTCTGTGTCCTGTGTGACCCTCCATCCTAACCATCCTATTAATTTTGGACCCACAAACAAGTCAACAAAAGAACACACCTCCCTTCCTTTCCTCATAGTGTGCTGTTCCAGCTGGAAGGCTGGAGCCAGGTCTTAGCTCAAGCTGTGTGTTTACAGCCTCCTGAAAGTTGAAAAGGGCAACTCGGCGTTCAAAACATCTCTGCTATTCCCAATCCACTGTAGACTCTCTCACACCAAACAGCTCCTGCTTTGCCCTCAAACCCCACAAGCTGAAAGAGCCCCTATTTCTACAGTGACATGGCAGTGCCAGGCAGTGCTGCCAGAATTCTTAGCTATAAATCCAGCTCCTGTGGCCCCAGGGAAGAGAATCCTCCCCACTCTTCAGCAGGTGTCACTCGGCCTCCCGAAGGCAAGGCTCTCTCTTCTAAAAATAAACCAAGTCTTAACCATTTCCACCTCCAGACCCCAGGGCCTGTTTTGTAGGAACAAGAACTAGCCCAGTCCTTCTCCTGTTTTCATAAGCAAAGAATTAAATGAAATATTAAGGGCCTATCAAATGGAAGATGCTTTATCCTAGCAAAGGACGATCCGTGAACTAGCTACCTCCTGAGGCAATCCAGATTTCCAGTGCTCAGCCGGCATACAACCAGTGATTTCTCTCCTTTCTCCACTGTGGATGAGATGTGACTTGCTGCTTCAAGTTCCTACCACCTTCGCGTTCCCAAAACGATAGATTGGAACCCGGAACTGTGGGCTAGAGGAAGCGTTCTCTCCTAAGTTGCTTTCGTCCAGGTTTTGTGTTGTTTTTACCACAGCCACAGAAAAGAGACGAATACACCGAGCAACCACAAACGTCACAGCCAACAACCGTGACTTCCAGCCTATGATCCAATACCCTGCTTCTGTTGTTCCATGTCCTTCCTACAAGAATCTCATCGCTCTAGAGGTGAGGCAGGAGGGCAGAGTTCAGGACCAGCCTGTATGTCTCAGCAAGATACAAAGGAAGGGGGAGGGAGAGAGGAGGGAGAGAAAATTAATTCCAAGTTCACAGAATAGTACAGAGATTGTCCTGCTGCAGGGAAGCACAGGCAGGTAGACAAAAAGCAGAATCTCCAAAGAGAAAAGAAACTGAGCAGAGAAAGTCATGAATGGAGCAGCTACTGGGCATGTGGAAAACTACTGAGCAGAATGAATGGAGGCTTTAAATAGGGCAGAACCGAGCCAAGTGGAGTTGTGTGAGACACGGAGTGAACATCCCAGGACTTAGGGCACAGAGGAAGGAGGCCTTTGTCACTGGTGAAGAAGCAGCATCCTGCAGAGAGGTGGGGCTGCCTAAGGGACTGGAGCAAACCAGCAGCCACCCTGAAGGGGCCAAACCCTGCTTATTCATCAAGTCTCAGCCGAGGTGCTGATGAGGGCACGCCATGTCGGTTTCCTTCCTTGCAAACCTTACTAGGTGCTCTTCCTGTGTCACCAAGCTTTAGCTCACTCACCAATGCCTTTTGGAGAAAGGAAAAAAGGAGCACGCAGTTACTGGAGCAGGGCTTGGCTCTCACTGGAAAGGTCTAAGCCCCACCCCCTCTACTCCGCCCTTCCCTGGCTTTCTAATGTGGAATGGCGGAGGGTGGGACAGAAGAAAAACGTAGACTAGAGAAGAACGAGAACCGAGATCACGACTAGGCCTCCGAAGGGGATAAAAATCCCGTGGGGGGACCGGGGGTAAAGAGTAAAGGGAGCAAACGGGGAATGTGTAGGTAAAACTACTTCTGCACCCCTCCCCTCAGCTACCTGCTGCCCTCACACAGTGTGTGACATCTCCTGGATGCTGAGGCCCCAAAGCTCGTGCGGAGATGGAATTGCCTAGCAACAGGAGCAGGAGCTGAGACATCAGATGTAACTGGGTCCTGAGGGCGCCACTCTTGGAGTTACCTGAGAGTGGGCGGGTTGATGCTCAGGGGTCCTCTGCTAGGAGCAGCTGATTTTGCCAATCTCCTGCTTGCTTTCTCCCCATATAACACACTCACCCGGGGATCTAGCAACAGGAAGGCCCTCGCCAGATACAGACCTTCTACTCTAAACAACAAGCTCCAGAACCAGGAGCCAAATAAACTTGCTTACACTGTGCCCAGTCTGTGAGTATGCCATTATGGTCACTGGGAGCAGAAGGATCTGACGAAATTCAGAAATAGCTACCAACTGGTTACTACAGCTAAACCTGCTGCCATCAAAAGGAAAAGAGAAGAAAATGTCCACTGGATATGTTTAGGTTGGTTTTAGAGGTTACATACGACTAAACCTAACACGGCCTTGATTGTGTGTGTGTGTGTGTGTGTGTGTGTGTGTGTGTGTGTGTGTGCTGTGTTGCTAGGGACTGAGATTGACCTAGGGTCTTGTACACATTAAGCAAGTATTCTACCACTGAGTCCCACCCAGCCCTGTCAATAATAAACGAATATGCAAGAGGCCCTACATTCAATGTCCAGTGCTGCAATAAATAACGTGATTGATGGATTTTATAAGATAATCTATAAACTCTTTAGATGAGAACTATAAAATTCTTGGATAATATGTCATCTCCTTTAATCACACATATATCTTGGCCTAGTTGAGATAATTATCTTCTTTAATAAGTTGCGTGTACAAAAGTTAGAATGAAGAATCAATTGGCATAAAACTGTTATAGAGGAGCGCTGAGCGAGGCAAATGAAGGTGGATTAAAAGAGTTAAGATTTGTGTTCTTTCGTTGGTCTGGGCCTGCTGTAAGCATTTGCACAGCCTGTCTTCTCTCCTGAAGATGGGCCAGAGAACAACTTCTGTATGGCTCCACCTGGGGGGGGGGGTGCTCAAACGTGAGGTCCAAGCCCAGCCTCCTAGTTGACTAGCAATTACTCTTAGATCAAGTGGCCCAGTCTTTCTTGAGCCTCAGTTGGTCTAAAATGATCTAAGGCTTGGAGAGAGTTAGGGAATCTGATGCCCTCTTCTGGCCATTTTGGGTACCTGCACATAGGCAGTACAGATAAACTCCAATGGCACTAATGCAATCACATGACTTTAGGGTTTTTCTTTTATTTAAATATAGTAGTAAGGTCTAATAGTGGCATAGCAGTCCCGTCTGACAGCTATTTGAGCCATCAAGAGAGATGTTTCATAGTTCTCCCTACCAGGGCTGTCACCTCTCGTTGGCTTCTGTTCAGATCTCTTAGGTCTTAGATGAGAATTAACTGAAAAAGGCGAAGGCCCTGGCAAAGGGCAGACAGTGAATAAATGGTAGCTCTGACGGGAAACCAAAAGTTATAAATATAAAACCATGAAATGACGATGACTACAGTCCACTAGCCTCCTAATCTATGAAAATGGCAGAGACTCCCCTAAAACAATGGCTCTAAGACCCCAAGAATAGTCTAAAGCCAAGAGTGGTTGTATCTGCCCTCGGAGACCCTGGAATTCAACTGCCCATGTTTCCTGCGTGTATTCTTAAAGAGTGCACAGCTCCATGGACGCTAATATGGAGATGACACGCTAACTGCCCACAGGAGGAACAGCCAGGTGGAGCTTCCCTCTGCACCACTCATAAGTGATGACTCCCTCAAAGCAAGGCCCAACCAAGCAATTGCAGCTGTGTCTAGCATACCGCTTCCCCTCCTCCACTCGGCAAAATTCTCTCCACTTTTAGGAGGGATCCTCCCCGCCATCTTGTCTGTTCAGGGTGAGCTGATGCTTTACAGTCTGTTATCCAGGAGCATGGTCACAGAATAAACAAAGAAAGAGATGTCTTCAGGAGATGCAGACTGATAATCTCCTTAAACCCCATCAAGCCGACACGGCCAATGGCAGGTGGTGTTGGGGGTGGGGGCGTGCACTCGGGTTTATCATGGTGGACTCCGACTCCTCAGGGTTACAGAAAACATGTCATTCATCAAGGCCACACCAACACCTACTCAGGAGCTTTGTCCACAGGCTTGCTAGGAGTCACAGGCACCTCTCCATAAAGAACCTCAATCCTGTCATTTTCTGAGAATATTGACAAGGAAAAACCAGGCCGGCAGGATTCGTGACTGGTATTTAATGCTGGGGCCAAGCACAGCCCTGAGAAACCCCACCACAAGTGTGTGTGTGCACCCCTTCCTACACGTTCATTCACCTCGCTGACATGGAACGAACGTACAGCGAGAAAGTCAATAACCACAAAAGAGAGTAGGATTTCTATGAAAACAGGCTCCCCCACTTCCCCACGCTAATTCTATAGAAGCAATGGTGTACCAGCAGGCGGAAAGAGAATTCGCCACTGTGAGGAATTTACTTTCCTTTTGTCTCTTTGTGGAAGCAAAAGAAATTCACAACCTAAGAAAAATGAGCAAAGAACAATTCGAGGCCCCTCTGAAATGCCTGCTTGAGCTATTTTTACCTTTTCTCATTCCACTGGAACAAAAGCTTCTAAACACGGACTTGGAAAAGCCACATTTTAATACAAGCATCTGGAAAGTTCCCCGCAAGCAAGAGCCATGCATGATGCTTCTTTGTGTCGACAACCAAGCAGAAAATAAAACTAGGAGACAGGATGGGCTGTAGGAAGGCACCATGATACAGTGGCTGGCCAAACAATGTTAATATAATAACAACACTGGCAGGAATGGGGTCATTGCTCCAAACGAGATCCTGTCTGGCTAATTCACCCCCAGTGTTTAACATTTTACATGTATTTATTTGTGGGGAGGGTGGTGTGTCTGTCCTGGTTGGTTTTATTGTCAACTTGATACAAACTACAGTTATCCAGAAAGAGGAACCTCATATGACACAATGGTTTGTGGGCAGTAAAATCCTAAGGTGGAAATTGGTACCAGGTAGTGAAGGGATGCAAGCCAGACTTGACTGTTTTCCATGGATTTTGGTGGCCTTGAACTTTGCCTTAGGACAGCCACCAGGTGCTCAGAGCTCACTGGACTGTTCTTGGGAGAGACGAGTGTTGAGAACAAATGCAATGATGGAGGCCTAGCTGCGAAGTTTCAGGGGGGACTTTCGGAGCCCCATTAAGGCCCTACCGGTGCCTTCCTATATGCTAAATTAAGAATCTGTGATTCTGGTTAGCGGGGGCTGAGGAATCAAATCGACTGTGATTACCAGAACCACTAGAGTGAACCCTTTGCTGAGACAGTCAGTGTCGCTCAGCTGGGACTGAAAACTCACCTGTGATTAAGGAGAGGCCATCATCACTGCTGCCAAGTCTTCTGGAAAGTGTTTTCTCAGGGTCAGTACATGGAAGCTGTGGTCCAGAGGGGCCCAAGGCTGAATCCCATGCTGGCAGTCAGACTTGGTAATGTGTGAGAGTCTCCCATGTGGTACTGGTCTTAAAGGCATGAATGGGTCATGGAGAGAAGCTGAGACTTGGCATTCGTGTCAGGGCTGGGGTCTCTGTAGAGAGGCTGCGAGAGTCTGTTGAAGGGAAGAGACTCGGTTGCAGTAAAAGCCCCAGAACTAAGGAGCCGTGGAGAGCTGAGGCCCAACACATGGGGCCTGAAGAGAACCCAGAAGAGGCCATTGGTGAAGGCCAGTACCAGGCGTGAAGGACTAAACTTTTTACACTGTTAATTTTTTATTTTGCTTTGATCTAATTGTAACCATGCCCCACTTCTTCCCTCTTGGAGTAAGAAAGTATACATTTTATTTTTGATTTTACAGGAGCCCACAGTTGAGGGAATGAACTTGGAGACTTTGGATGCTTTTTGGAAATTGAACTTTTAGCTGGGCAGTGGTGGCGCATGCCTTTAATCCCAGCACTTGGGAAGCAGAGGCAGGCAGATCTCTGTGAGTTCGAGGCCAGCCTGGTCTAAGCTACAAAGCTACAAAGAAACCCTGTCTCGAAAAACAAAACAAAAAAAAAAACTTTTAAAGCATTTTAATTTTTAAAGACTGTGGGATTGATAAAGTTATTTATGTTTTAGATGGCAATTACAATATTAATATGAGATCATGAGAGTAAACAAGAAAGGAAAGGTTACGGTTTAATAGTAATGTATTAGCATGTCAAGTCAGCCCAGGGCCACTTGTTCTGGCTTGTTTTTGCCAGCTGGACATGACCTAGAGGTATCTGCCAAGAGGAACTTCAGCTAAGAAAATGCCTCCCTCAGATTTTCCCACATCAAGTCTGCAGGTTGTATTTTCTTGACTGGTGACTGATGTGGAAGGACACACCCCAGAGGGTGGCTTCACCTCTGGGCAGGTGGTTCTGGGATACATAAGAAAGTAAACTGAGCGAGTCACTAAGCCGTGTTTCTCCAGGGCCTCTGCTTCACTTCCTGCCTCCGGTTCCTGTCCTGCCTTCCTGCTGTAATTCTCCCCAGCAATGGATTACAGATTACAGTCTGTCACTGAGGGAAGTCAGAGCAGGAACTCAGGGCAGGAACGGAAGCAGAAGCCACAGAGGAACACTGTTTATTGGTTTACTCTTTTTAGCTTGCTTGGTTTACTTTCTTACACACATCAGGACCCCCTGCTCAGGGATGGCCCCGCCCACATCAATCATTACCTAATAAAATGCCCCCCCATGTTTGCCCGCAGGATAATCTTAGGGAAGCCTTTTCTCAATTGTGATTCACTCTTTCTGGAAAACCCTAGCTTGTGTTGAGTTGACAAAAGCCAACTAGCACATGGGGAGGGCACATATACCACAGAGATGAGAAGACAACTTGCAGGAGTCGACCCTCTCATTCCAATGTGTGTGTGTGTGTGTGTGTGTGTGTGTGTGTGTGTGTGTGTGTGTGTGACAGCATATATCTCAAGCTGTCAGGCTTAGCATCACACACCTTTACCCACTGAGCCATCCTGCCAGCCCCTGCACCATTAGTTAGAATGAAATCACAAGTGTTGAAGTGCTGTTCAAGCTAGGAAAAGAAGCAGGGATGAAGAATTATATTGTGGGCATTTAAGCAGATCCTAGGAAACATCTCTAGGCCATGGTCTGCTTTCTGCAGATTCTAAACTCTTGTACAATGGGCACTTTGCTTCCTTGCCCACCTCGTCAGTTCTTTATCATTGTAACAAGTGTCTAAGAAAATCCATTTAAGGAAGGGGCGTTTCTTCTGGGTTCATGGTCTCCGAGGTTTCAGTCCAGGGTCAGCGAGCTCCATGTTTCTGGACCTGTGATGAGGAGCATCATGACGGTGAGAAAGTATGACAGAGGAGGCTACTCACCTTCTGAAAATCAGGAGGCAGAGGAGGAGAGATTGGGGGCGAGATCCATCTTTCAAGAGTGTGTCCCCCATAAAAACAGAGAAGTCGACCAATGGAATTGTA